>NW_017732004.1:749786-837465 GCF_001890085.2 Hipposideros armiger | reverse complement strand
ACACACACACACACACACACATACACACACACACACACTGCTGAATATCACTATCCCTGAGGCCATATTGTAGTTACCAATTTGTATTGTCTCGTCCCTTCCCCTTCTCCTCCATCCCCACCCCCTCCACAAAACCCCTTTTTGACATCAGCAAAACCTACAAATGTATCAGGAAGGTTTCAAAACAAAATATTTTATTTCTGAATGTGTTATAAAAAAACGGGTAAAGCAAAGGGCAAACATAATTCTGTAAGATAAAATGTTTTATTTTCCTCTACTTATCTTTGACACTTTTCCTAGTGTATTTATAAATTGCACTGAAGGTTATTTCAATCACCTTCACTCCTTACCACTGGCTCCACATCAAACATAAAATCACTTATACTGCCAAGGCGCTTATAGAATATAGATATATTCCACTATATATTATATAATGCATCCAAACAGGTACTCAAGATAGTCTAAAAGAGCAAAAACAAAATCAAATCGAAGAAAGGCAATACCAGTGATCACACCTTTACATTTACTGTGAAATCTTGTACTTAAGAGAAGTAATTTTCAATAGATAATTAGATCTATATAAACTTACATATGTTGTAAGAAACTCCCTGATATGTGAAACTTTTAAAGAGGTTTCTGCTTCTCACATGTATTTATATCACTTTTGACAACTGCAGTGGGTGGAATCGTGGTGCGGTGACAAGTAGAAAACCAAGGATTGCTGGCAACAACCAGAAGCCTAAAAGAGGCAAAGAAGGTCCCTGGAGCCTTGAGAGGGAGCATCGCCCTGCTGACAAGTTGATTTCTGAATTCTTGCCTCCAGAAATGTGAGACAATACATCTCTGTTGTTTTAAGGCACTGCACTTGTTGTAATTTATTATGGCAGTGCTAGGAAAGTAACACAAGCATCATTATGAAGCTTCAAAATAAACAGATAAATAATTACATTTTGGAAAAAAATACTACATGTTATGTTAACTAGCGACTCTATTTTACTCTGATAAGTGAACTACAAGAGGAAATTGTGAATACGCTGTCATTAAAAGAAAAAAAAATATGCTTGTGTGCATGCATATATGTATGTATATTACAAAAGAGACATGATAGGTAAAATAATTCACACACTTAGGTTATTTGGGATAACTTTATTCGACTTGCAAAATGAAAGAAAGAGGCATCTAGGGATAGATAGATAAATAGAACATAAATACATACATATATTATATATTATATATTTAATTTAAACTTGCTATTTATTTTTTTTTAATTTATTTATTTTTTTTTAGCTGAGCCACCCTACCACCTGTTGGCAGCTCAGCGGCTGCTCAGCTCGGGCTGACTCGAATCGCTGTTGCTCAGAGCTCAAACTCTTGAGCGAGCTCTTAACCAACTGAGCCACTTAGCCGGCCCTTAAACTTGCTATTTAAATATATTGATTATTACAGGTCAGTTCTTAAAATTTTAAGTTTTGATTTTCAGTATATACCCAGTGAATAACTCATGTTTGGTGCAATGTAAGGTCCTAATAAATATCTGTGGATTTATACATGTAGTAGCTATTAAAATAAGTAAATAGGAAATTGCTCTTGCACAAGTAAAAAGAAAATATAAAAGAAAAGCTGCCTGCTCCATCAAAGTTCAAGTAAAACCAAGTTTTTAAGCTCTGTGTTTATTCCCCCAATAAAGGGATGTGATTTCTCATTCCTCTACCTTCCAAAAACACAATTATACTTCATCAAATGGGGATTATTCTTGCCTGTTGTTATTTTCACAGAACATATTCAACTACTTAGATTATCTCTGCCCCTAGAATTTAACATTGTAAAACCAATTCATGTATTCATCAACATTAAATTCACACAAGCATTTCATAAACTGTGCTTAATGTATGTTGTTGATTGAGTTAAATAATAACTTTTATAACTGCTCTCTAGAATCAATACATATTCCAGATATTTCTTGTGGCCAAAAATATACACTTTATAACTTAAAAAAATGAAAGTGATTCATGGTGTGTAATAGGCATTATCAGCATCATTTTTTTTTCTTTTTTTTTTTTAGCTGAGCCATCCCGCCACCTGTTGGCAGCTCACGGCTGCTCAGCTCAGGCTGGACTCGAACCGCTGTTGCTCAGAACTCAAACTCTTGAGCGAGCTCTTAACCAACTGAGCCACTCGGCCGGCCCTTCAGCATCATTTTAACAATAAATTATTTCCAAGTTTATTTTAAAAAAATACTTGAATGTCTATATCATAGAATTCACTTAGAATCTCCTACTTTATCATTGATTAGAATTGGGTCATGTTTCAAAAGATACACTTTTTTCCCGATCTATATGTTTCCTTTATGAAATTAATAATTATGAAGACTACTTTAATTAAGGTTTGCAATATGCAGAATGTTGTATAAAATATGCCTTGCTATTTGTAAAAATATCTCTATAACCACTATTTGCTATTTGCTACCTCATACACTAGCTGGCATTTTCTAGTCTTGTGTATTTTGTGTATCAGTTTCAGTGTTTTTAATCTTTTAAGTAGTATCCAAAGTAAATGTCAACCAGTAACACGGCTACATGCTTTTTTGTTTGTTTGCTTTAACTGTAATGCCAAAAACACAATGGAATTTAAAAAATAAAGAATATTGATTTCATTTAATAATTGATTTCATTTCATACTTTTCAAATTAATTCCTATAACTGATGAGAAATAACATTTATATTTCAGAATCTGAACATACAGATGCCATATGTGAATGATAAGCATATTTAATATTCAAAATAATTTGAATGAACTCCGAATTGCAAGGATTATTTGAGTCTACCTCTTCTTGCATTTTGTTATGTGTATTTTAATGTTAATGTGAGTTTTGTATAATTAGATGTTGTGATAGAAAAATATCATAAGTGTCTTTGTAAAAATTGTTTCTGTCTAGTTTGACCCAGCAGGTTACCTGACTCCAAAGGCACTGTGAAAGTAGTGTGGCTAATCAGAATTAGCACCTACAAAATGAAAGCTCAATGTTTGTACATTTCATCTTGGGAAACTGTGAGGACAAATAAGGGAAGGAAGGACTGGAAGGGAAAGATCCTAGTACTAGTAACACATAAGTTTGCTGTAAGGATTAAATAAGAATAAATTGTATGTTAAATAGATATTAAGGAAATTTTGTATTAACAATAAGCATCATACAGTCTTCATAATAATGTAGAAATGTGATGGGAAAACAACCAAAACTATTTCTACTAATTCATACATTGATTCATAACTACACTTTTACTATCATTAAATGCAACTGATACACAAAGTGTTAGAATGAGATATTATTGGAAGACAAAATGAGATATCAGGCTTTCTTCTATTTGTTAGGATGTGTTTTTTAAAATAAAAGTCACTACTGTTATATGTAATCATTTTTACATGCATGCAATTCAATTAGTGTCATAGAAAAATTCAAGTGCCAAGTACTTTTTTAAGTCAATATACACAAACATATTGAAACAGATTTTGCATATATATGATTGTTAAACCTCCTACCCAAGGAATTATTAATGCGTCCTTAGCAGCTGCTACTTCTTTTTTGAGGAAAGTGTGCGAATAAAATTTGACATGTTGCAAGTCACATAACCCAATCCAATAAGGTAGACTAAGGCATGAAAATGTGTCTCTAATACCCAAATTTAGTAGATTATTAAAAGAGATATGAATATGCATGTTGAAAAGTTAAATATAGTTTCAAGATTTCAAAGACTTAAAATATCTTGAAAGCTGTCAATAAAAAACTTTTACAATATTAAAAATCCACTTAATGAAGTATTTCATAATGTTGACAATTTTATTTTTACTTAGCTTTTCACTGTGATTTCAAAAACATTGTTGCAGTATTGTTCAAACCTTTAGAAAACTAAATAAGTTTTAACACAATGTTCATTATTTTAAATCTAATTTTTAAAACTCAAGAGTATGTAAAAATGCACCTCAGTTTTATTTCTACAGTCCATATATTTGATTTGAAGTTATACTATTGTTTAATTACAGGTAAAATATTGTGTGCCTCCCAATTATCTTTTTAAACTGGGCATTATAAAAATAGAAACCATGCACTGTGTATTTAAAATGTGTATATCACCTGAATATATAAGATAATAAAGTTTTCGAGCAATTCACTTAACATGAAAAAACCAGAATGTTTGTATAACTTTAAACTTATGTAGCTTTATTTTCAACTCATAATCATTTTAATTTCATGAATCATGTACTTTTCAATTGTCTGTCACATTGAGTAACAAAATTCATGACTTTCTCTGAAAAACTTCAGTACATTAGTCATTTTTAAAATTTCTTTTTGAAACATGTTTCTCAATATTTTTCCTTTAGCCTGGAGAGTATATCTTACTTCCTGCTTTCTTTTTCCCTAGTTCCTGATTATTACCACAGAAAATCACAAATATTTGCTGACAGATTTCAGTATTAATTATAGTTTCCTAACCTCAGGCATCTCTTCACAGACTGTTCTGGTGTCTAACATCATGTAACAAACTCCCACAAAACATGCTGGCTTAAATCTTTGACTATGCACAGCTGGACAGTTGTCGGTTGGGATGTCTCACAAACTTGGAGCCAAATATCAGCTGCAGCTAAAGTCACCTGAAGGTACAATTTGGTCTGATATTAAGATGCTTTCTTCATTCACATGCGCAGCGCATGAACTCAGCTGGCTGTAACAGCCAACAGCTACAGCTGACCAGGAACCAGTCTGTCTCTGTCATTCTCTCTTCCCCCTCCTCCTTCTCTCTGGCCCCCTCTTCCTTCCTCTCCCCTTCCACTTCCTCTCTCCCCCTTTCTCTCCTCCCTCTCTCCTCCCCTGCCTCTTCCCTCTCTCTCTCTCCAAAACACAACCAAGCTGCTGGTATCCATTTGGAGGAATGCTTGTTTCTCTTGCTGGTATTTTTGATGGTGATAAAGAAATAGTAAAGTAATTTGTGTTAGTGATCTAGCCAACAGTGATTAGTAGACCTCATGGGAGATATCTTTTTTTTCTAAACACATTGTTTAAATAAAAATGCACATATGTATTAAACATAGTTATATTAAAACAAAATTGTAATGCCATCCAATGTTGCATATATCCATCCATCTTTCCATCTTCTTATTCTCCCTTTTATCATTTGCTCTTCCTACCTTCCTTCCTATCTTTATGAAGTTATTTTTGTCTATTTGAAGTATCTCTATATTAAGTTAAATTCTTGAAATATTTTGTAATTTAACATAACTATTCAATTATTTTTAATAACCTAATGTAACAATCTTCAAATTCTCCTTTACATGCTAAATCATTTCAATAAATTTGTAGTATCTCACCAATTCAAACCCCAGCAATATGATTCAATTCTTCATACTTTGCTACTACTTTTCTCATCTTTATCTCCTTACTGCTTTCCTTCTTTCCTCCTTTCCTTCCTTTTTCCTTTTGAATAATTACCAAATTGTGCTAAAAAGGTTATACATACCCAGTACAATGACAGTCAAAAATAATATTTATAAATTACTTAACATTTGGGCTAGACTTTTAAGTAATTCACTCTTATGATGATGACACTTTCAATAGGCAGCAGAAATAAATCTGGTTAAGGGTACAGCAGACAATTTTAGGTACAAAATAACCACTGTCTTAATATTAAATCTCACTCCTCTTATTTTAAAAATATATGTTACTGTCCTTATAATAGAAAAGGACAGTGTTTTTTCATATAACATAATTTATTTTCAAACAAAATTAGCAGCAACGATTTTCTACATTCTTCTCAGTGCATGTTGATTATTCTACTGGCAAGTCAAAATCAGATTTCTAAAGCATGAGGATCCTGTATTTATGCATAAAATAAGAAAATTGTTCTACTGCTCTACTTTTGTTGGCCTAAAGAGTCACTGTTCTTCATTCTCACCCACAACTACCTTAGTGTCCCAGCTGAAAGTGACACTCCAGGCTGGTAGGAATACTTATATTAGATATTTCAATTTCTGAAGAAGACCCTCATTTTTTTCCTCATGTGGTTTAAAATCAGGCTCAAAGCTCCATCCAGGAAAAAAAAAAGGCTTTATACTTCTACAATGTTGCAAATGACCAATATAATATTTTTAATAAGTAATGAAAATAGAATTTTAATAATTCTCATCTGATAAAGAACTTCTCTAATATTTGAATTGTATTTATCTGAGTATATAATTACAGGTTGACAGCATGGGTTAATTTTCTCAGCACTTCAAACAACTAATTATGTTGTATCTGATCTAATCTTGCTACTAAAATATCAGTTTGCAGTCTAATTTTTTTCCCTTAGGTACTCAGACTTTTCTTTCTGAGTAGTTCATTTTTGTGTGTTTTTCTTCATTTTTCTTGTGTTTGATGTCCCTCAGTGATATATCTATATATAATTAAAATTACTCTTTCTTAAAATTTTTGTGAAACTTGAGGTTGTATATTTTCAAATTCAGACCACATCTAGATGGATCTTCCAATAATAAATTTTTAAAAAAGTATTTAAACTAAGTAAGTGATTTACACATGATGTACTATTACATTCCAGATATTCAGATCTCTTATTGTTTAGTGTGTTAGAGCATACCTGATTTGTGATTTTTTATTTCAAAGGTTTTTATGTACTAATTATTTGCTTTAATTCATTGGAAAATAAGTAATAATAAAGTGATTCTATATAAAAATGTTATTTTAAAGTAGAAAGAAAATATTAGAATTAAAATCAGATAGCAACCCAAAATTGTAGCAGTTAGTACTAAAAGACATCTATTCTTTTAACAGTGGAATGGTCACTCTTAGAGAGCAAATAAAGATGCACAGCAGGAGATACCTATAAAGACGTAATATCTTGAGATCAGATTGATGTTAGCAACTATTGATCACCTACTAGCACCCCGAAGATCTAGAATTACTATCCTAATTAAGCCCCTGTCTTTACAGTTGTGGTATACTAGGCTTGTTAAGATGGAATAGTTCCAATTAAGAGGACTCCTTAATTAAACATGTTGTATTAGAACAGTCTGATTACTCTAAAAATATCATTTTTGTGTCCTATCTCAATAGAATTTAGGTCCATTATTTATTATACGTTTTGCTTATGTAGTTATGCAACAGTTTTTATCATAAATATTTTATAGCAGTAAAGAAAAAAATAACACGTGGTAGGAATGTCCCTATAGCAAAATCCTTTTCTCTTAATAATAAGCAATAAGATGCCATTCTCTGACAATTTTTTAAATTAATTTTGGATTTTCCATACAACACTTTAATTTTCAATCTCTTAGAAATCATAGGTAGACAATTTATTTTGTGTAACTTCTGTTAAGTTAATGGAGTAAATGTTTATCTACTACTTACTTCACTCCTGTTATATTTTACAATTTTTTAAAGCTGTTAAGATAAATTGGTTAAAACCGAGGTTTTTCAAACTGAAATTATAGAGTTCTAATTGTATGGAAGAAATGTATGCATTGCTAACTGGAGTGACATGTGTCATTAGGAGGGATTTAAATTGTGTGAGGACTTGTCTCCAAACCTTTACCCCTATTGTATCAATAGAAATAGGCTTATTATGTCATTTTTTTTAAAATGAGTTTTCAAAAAAAGGTTCAAAGGAAGTGAGTACATTATACATAAATTGTTACATAACAAATCTCCTCAAAACATGCTGAATTAGAACGCCAAGAAGTATTTATTGCCATATAGTTTCAGTGGGTTGGGAATTTCCATGTTGGTTCATGGGGGTTCTGGGTAGGGTTCTCCATGAGACTGCAACAGATGTTAGCTGGGCTGCAGTCTTCTGATGGCATATATGCATCTATAGAATTAATTTCCGCAGAAGTCACACAAGAGTCACTTTACCTACTTGGCAAGCTGGTGCTGGCAGTAGGCTAGGAGCCTTACTGAATCTTTTTTTTTTATTTTTTTTAATTTATTGTTAGTTTCAGGTGTACAGAACAATGCAATAGTTACCCTTTTCACCCTCACAAAGTAACAACCCCCCCCTTACTGAATCTTTATGTGGATATTTGTATGGGGTTACTTGAGTGTCATCTTAGTATGTAAGCCAGCAAGCAACCAAACTGGAAGTCTCATTGCTTTAATAACCTAGCTTAGTATTACAGTGGTCACATAGGGACAGAGCCCTGATGCAGGGTAGAAGACAATGAAATCACTACAGAAGGCAATCGTTACTTAGACCGCCTTGGAGCCTTCCTATGTCAATAGCTTAGTGTTGCTATCCCAAAATTCTTTTGCCTGGCTTTCGAGGTTCAACTTTCAATTCTGCCCCTGACTGTGTGACTTTTGACAATATATTTAACCTCTCTATCCCATTTTTTTAAAATTTAAAATAAATATTATGAAGTAAATTATATTGTATTTTTATGAGGACTTAATGAGCTAATATTTGAAAAGTGTTATTCAAAAAGGGGGATACAGTAAGTTTTCTACAATATTATGCTTGCTGTTTCTATTTTTATTTATGCAGTGGCATCAAGAGTAAGCAATTTTTATTTGCTTTTTTAGAAAAAAACAAGTGTAACCATTGCCTGAACATCTCACATTCACATACTGTTGGTCATCAACATAATTGTTGTTTCAGTGTGAAGAAGCTAGTAAATATATTGTCTATGATGAAAAAAGGAAAAACATAGTGAAATGAATGATCTTATGAAGGAACACATTTTTATAGAGGGAGAACCAAAGTATATATGAAAATTAAAACTCAAAATACTATCTCTAATTTACCAACCTTGCATATTTAGCCAAAAAAAGAGACTATATTTAGAAAAGTAATTATGCTTACAACCAATATTATATTTTTCATCACCAGCATATGCATTGTCGCCCTTGGAGTACAACGTACACTCTATGTCATGAAACAGATTTATGAATCAAAATATTCAAACAGGTCTGAGCATGATTGAAAATATAGAATCAACAATTAAAAAACCAAACCAAAACCAAAGCATGAGTTTGTGGTTAACTTTAATGCTCAGTTTTGAATTTGAAGGCAGGAGAGGGAATAGCAGTCTCGGAAATAATTTCTTGCTCATGCCTGATATAATTTCTTGACAAAATGAAAATAGGCTATAAACTAAAAATAGTCTCTATAGTTTATGCTAACTGCAGGTGACTGCCAAGAATAACGATGTTAAATAAAATACTTCTTGAAAACCCACTGTCATCACTTTCCTTTGCTATTAATCTTAATTTGCTGGTGAATTGGCTGGGAAAGAATCATATATTTTCATAACTATCATTAGCAATAGGAAAGATTTAGAAAAAGTACAACACACTGATATAAATTTATAACTCATGAAAATATATGGGAATATTTGAATATTGAATGAGAATAAAATCTGCATCGATTTGCAATTCATAAGTTAGTAGCACTGATGACTCCAGTAAAATCAAATTCCTTGTTTCAACCATAATCAGTTATCTTTTACATCAACAAATTCTGTATCTCAACATCAGTCACAGAATGAGGGAATGTACTTTTGTGATATACTTGCCTTCTGTAAATTATGCAATTTATAGGTGAAATTGTTGCAAATGTGTCATCAAGAATTACTTCTAAAATGTTTCAAAGGAAACCACAGAAACAGTGACAACAATAACAACACTTACACACACAAACATGCTCCCTTGTACACACAATCCACTTATCTGTACTCCTTAGTTTATAGAGTGGTCTATGGTAAAGACTTAGACGAGCAAAATAAAAAGTGGCTTAAGTAAGTGCCATGTTTTATCCAAGACACATATAGCCGCACTCTCATCAATTTGCATTTTCCTATTTTTCTCTAACTCCACCCGCCATGACTATTCCTCATATACACCTAGGCTTCTAGTTATTGAAGGCTTGTGCTTTGTAATTCATAAGCCTTTATCTAGTGCATTTTATTCGTGAAGGTTAGTAAATAAGTATATATTGAATGAATAAATGTTGGGCTTAATAAAATAGAATGAATGATGTTGGACTTGATAAAATAATGACTCCATTAACATTGCCATCTTAAATAATTAAAAGTACACTGCATGACCGGCACCTGATGAAGAAATTGGTTTATGAAGTTTAATATATCCGTTTAATACTGCATCATCTTATAAAAATATTTCATTTTAATAGAAAACCTGGCATGCACTATCATCCATAAAAAATCATTTTTTCCTGTGTCCTCCAACTTTTCATTTAGTTAAATCATAAAATATTGTAATAAAAATACTATGGAATAAAAATAACTAAAATAGAAATAATAATACAACGAAGAATGCTATTCTGTATTCTGGACCAAAACAACGAAGCCCATCTTGACAAATGGGTGTTCTCCATTTCTTGCAAACCACAGCACTGCAGCACTGATTAAAATATCCAAAAGAGATAGCTGCTTCATAGGATCTAGGAAGTCACACTGAAGATTACTTAATGGTCCTGGATGTTCTTTTGGAGTGATGAAAAAGCATTGAAACTAGAGACATAACACTGTGAGCGTACTACATGCCACTGAATGTACTACATGCCATATTAAAATGGTTCATTGATTGTTTTGTGAATTTACCGAGTTAAAAAAAATCCAATGTGGTTAAAATAATAATTTCATTCTCCTTAAGTCTTCAATAATAAATTAACAGTAAGGTATGAATGTGCATGGTTTCATTTAAATGAATATGCTTTGAAAAATCTTTACCAGAGAAATACACAATTATTAGCTGAGTTCTAGAAGTCAATCCAGTCATTTGGCCTTACCCAGTATTTTTAATAAGAGGTATTATTCTTTCAAAACTCTAATCTATGCAATCAAAAGCAGAAAAGAAAATATTCACCTAATGAAAATTGCATTTTTATTTTTGCTTCTGAGGCACTTTAATCATTCCATGTGTTTTGTTGCTGGACTTAACAATCATCATTTGTGGGCAAAAATAGCTCTAATTAGCTCAATGTTAAGCACAAAGCTGATGGGCAAATATCTCAAAAGGGATCTAAATTAGCTCTCATTTAAATCACCTCTACTATCAAAGGCTTTCTTTAGCAGATCTGGAAAGTTTATGTAAGATTTTCTTCAGGATTATTTAAATGACAATCTCGCCTCCAGATAGGGTATTATATAACTAGTAGGCTGGAGCAAATAACAAATTGAGGATTTTGCAAAAGCATATTTATATATGAATTTTTACACACAGGGGCAGAACAAATGATAATCTAAAGCTACTGAATTACTATTTAATTAGCACAGAGATTCTAAATGTGATGAAAAAATAAGTATATCAACATGTGCGTTTTAGTGTTTTCAAAGCAACTAGAAATTCATTCAATTGCTATTGAACTATAATCCAAGTATCTGAAACATCTTTATATTATACAGCAAACTCACTTATATGGAGATAATTAACTATTTAATTACCAGAAACTTGAAACAAAATTTGTACGAGTGGCATTTATAACTTTAAAAATATTTTTCTATGAAGAAACTGAAAAATAACTATTATGTATATAGACATCTTTGATGTTGTGTACATAGGCATCTATTTTGCATCAATTAACTGACATTATTACATTTCAACAGCATTAAAATGTAATTTAAAATAGCAGTTAATAACTCAACTGTAAAAAATAAAAGCATCTGGACATGTAATCTGTAAGGTTCCCATTACATATAAACTAATATTAAAGAAATTACATGGTGCCATTTATATCATTCTAGCTTTTTATTCCAGGGACGTAAACATACAAAGTACATATAATTTATTGTCAAGTATTAATTATGATGATTTGTGTTAGAACTTAGGAAAATAAAAAATAATCAAATCTCTTAGGTATGATTCCTTTTAAAATATTGTTGATGATATGTAATAATAAATGTAGGAGTTAAGGAAAGTCGGTGGGAAATATCTTAAAATGTCTAAATAACACTCATCACATTCAATATTACCGCCTTGCACCAACACACCATCATTTTTATCCTGTAACTTTGTAATAATCCTCTTAGTGTAACTTTTCTTCTGGGTTGCTCCCATTTCATTTCTTCTTAATGCAGTAGCTAGTGTAATCCTCTTAATTTTAAAGCAGATCATATCACTGCTGTGCCTGTAATTATCCACTGTCTTCCCATCTCATTTCATGCTGTACTTATTACAGTGACCTACAAACTACACAACAAATTTGATTCCATACTATTTCCTATTTCAGTGATTTGGTCTTCCATTTTACTCCCCCATATTCACTTTACTCCTACCAAAGTATAGTCAAATTTGACAGAGAGAGTTTTGCCAGAACAATTGGAAGAGTTGAGTTGTCAACAGTTTACAATAAGAGACAACAATGATGTCATTTTCATGAAATATAAGGAGCTCAGTTTTTTGTGTGTTCAAATTAAGAAAATCTAAACCTTCAAATGTAAATACTGAGTTTGTATATGGATGTACAGATGTATGATTCAGGAACTGAGTGAAGAGATGTTGGTGCTCAAATGTATATAGATGCAATATACATGGATCTCAGGATAGATTTCTAACTGAAATATGCCTGCTGTATTCATTCTTTAGGGCTGCCATATCTAAATACCACAGACCACTGGCTTAAACAGTACAGATTTATTTTCTCAGTCTGGAGGCTAGTTGTCTATGGTTAAGGTGTGGGAAGGGTTGATTTATTTCGATGACTCTTTCCTTGGCTTGTATATGGCCATTTTCCACCAATGTTTTTATATGGTCTTCCTTCTTTTACTCCCTGGGTCCAAATTTATTTATATTTCCTTTAATAAGGAAACAAGTCATATTGGATTAAGGCCCACCCTAATCACTTCATTTAATTTTCTTCTTAAAGACCCTATATCTAAACAGAGTCAAATTCTGAGGTATTGGACATTAAGACTTTAATATATGAATTTTGGGAAGATACAATTCATCGCATAACAGGTGATCACCACTAATCTGTGTTTTCTGTAAAGTGTGGTATAACACAGCATCTTTGAAAAGTTATGTGCTAATTTTCTACTATAAGTTTCAAATAACATTTGAGATACTGTATGAAATAATGAGTGGCGGATTTCTGGAATGCCAAATTTCAGATAGCAGCACATAACTGTCCAAGGAAAAGTAAATATTCATAATAGCTATGGAGGCTGAAGTGGCAATCAGCATGTTTTGTTCTGAAGGTATCTAACAGAAACAGTATTCTATGCAGTGAGATGGAAAGTCAGAAAAGCCGGTGAGCAGACGGCTTATTAAGCCACCATGGTGGTTAATAATACTGCTTCCCAAGTCTCCCAACCTAAGCCATTTCCCATTGATTGCATTGGGGAAAGATCATTGTGAGGAAGAGTCTGTTTGTGCTGCTGTACATGCCTCCAATTCCTCTCCCAATGGGGTTTGGTGATTTGCCAGTGTAACTGTGTACCAGAGAAAGGAGGCACCAGAACGTTTAAAAATTATTTTCAGGTATAACAGCTGACACTAAAACCAAATGGCAAAATAATTTGGATTGACTAATACATAAACACCAAGTAATAAATGGTTTTGGACTAAGCTGACCACCTAGGACATCGTATGTGTCGCTGGACACACTATGTGGATTGTCCAGTCCTCGAGTATGTACTCAGGGCAGATATGCTTAGCATATAGGAGAAGCTTCCCATTGGACCTTTGTGTTAGGAAGCCGTAAAAGGAAGCTTCGGAAACTACCAACCCTCTCACCAAGACAGCACATCCAAAGAAAAAACACATTCTAGAAAGATTTACAGAGAAAACATCAACATCAAGGATTTTAAAGACCCATAGAGACTTGTATCCATAATTGCTCCTTGTAATTCACTAGCTGAACCTGTACGAAAAGCGGAAGGGTACCACGCCATTAATCATTGGATACAGAAGATCGATATAGCCTCTGACATTTTGTATGCAGTTTTTAGTTGGGTGCTCCTTAACAAGGAGAAAAAAAAACCAAAACAAAACAAAACAAGGCACGATCAGCAGTGCATCTTCAGTGTCCTGCTGCAAGACTGTTTCATCTTCTGCTCTTGGGCATTATATATTCTGTAGGACCCTTAATAACCCTGATATTCTACATTAATGACATTATGCTGCCTTTGATCTGATGAGTAGGAAGTGGCAAGAACTGTAAATTCTCTAGTAAAACAAAATGCTTTCCAGAGTGTCAAGATGATCTCTCAGATGTTTAAAAAGGATTAAAGCTTGGTGACATTTTTATGAGTATAGGATTTTGAATAATCTCAAACATCCTTTGTAAGGATGTAAAGCTCTTCTACTCTCCCAAAAAACTGATTTGTACCATTAGAAATAGATATTTGAGTCACCTATTTGGGCTTTGAAGGCAATATATACCAACATGGGGCTATTATACTGACTTTTTGATAAATGACAAATTTTGCTAGTTTAGCAAGTCCTGCAAAGCAAGCAAGTTCACTGCAGTAAGACAAACAGGCTGCATAACATAATGTTTTTCTTTAGGACCATGGACTCGGCAGAACGAAGGTGAGACGGCTGTGCGGTACTGATGCAAATTGTGTGGGTTTTGTGTTACAGCCCATTAGAACAGCCTCTCAGGTTCCCAGTGTGAGGCAGCAAGGCTATGCCCGCTGCAGCAGAAAACAAATGTCCTCTTTAGAAACAGCTCTTGGGACAACAATGGTAGAGATTGTGCTTGATCATAGGGCACCTAGTGACTATGTAATGATAGCTCTCCACTTTGGCACTGGGTGTTGCCGAACACACTGATTCATAATCCTAGGCAAGCATTGTGAAACCCAGTCTACTACAGAAGTGGTACATTCGAGACTAGCCTTAAGCAGATATAGACAAATGAGTCTCAGACTCCCAGGTCACTTATTTCTTTTGTACCAAGACCTGGCCTTCAACTCTCACCTATTGCTTTACGGCACATTCCCCATGACCCACTGAGAGGAGAGAAAGAAATGGGGCCTAGTTCACTATGCAGATCATCAAATTTACCAATAGTAGCTCAAAGTGATTCCATTCCATTCTGGCTAAGCTCCTGAAGAATTGTGGTAAATAAATTTTTTTAAAAAATTAAAAAAAAGTAGAAAGCTTGGTGGTCAGAGCTGTGAGCAACACACTCAATGTTTCACTCAAATTTGATGGAAAGTGGCCTAATGCATGCTTTAGCTTTGATATCTCACTAGAAGGGAAATGATGGCTTGACCTGCAGAGCAAGGGGCTTGTGTAGTACAACCCTGGAATTTTGAGGGGGGAAGTGACTTGGGAAGAAATGTGAATGGACCAATGAGAATGACAAAGACTTGTGATCTTTGTGTCTCACATTAATGTCCACCAGAGACCATCGTGTAGGGGACAGAATCAGGTAGACAGCATGAGTGACCTAATGAGGTTAGCCAGCCTTTCTCCTCCATATCTCAAATGTTTGTACAATCGGCAAATGAAAAGATTGGCTATAACAGCATAGGTGGTGACAATGCATTTTCTTAACATGGACTGCATTTTATCCAGGCTTATTTAACAGCTCCACTACTCAATACTAAATTTATCAGCAGTGATATTCCCAAGTCCTAAGCATGACACTAATTTACCAGATAATAGCACAGAAAGTCTTCTTAAGCAACACGATCTGAGAGTTTACAGAATGCCTTATTCAGATAAAAAGACGCAATTTACCATTAAAGATGAACAATCATGGGATTACAACGATGTTGTTCACTGATCTTACCTTATATCATATTACTGAAAAGCAAAAGGCTTATTAAATCTAGGCATATCTATAATGGCCCATTAAAAACACACTTTGAAAATTCAGATGCTGTCCTACAAATTACAGTGTATGTTCTAAACTATCAGTCAATATACAGTGTCGAGGTTCAAGTGCCACAGTTTACAGGGTCCAGAAATCAAGGTGTTGAAGAAAATGTGTTTTCTTTCACCATTATGCCCAGAGACCTACTTATGAAAAATTTTCTTCCTGTCCTAGAAACCTAAGACCTTGGCAGGTTATATTTCTTGGTCCCTTGAGGTTCCCACAGAGAATTTCTTTGCATGAAAAAAAGTTAGGACTTTACAGATGTGGAAGTGAAGTTGTGATGCTTAATGGGCAACTTTGGATTCCTCATGCCAGTAGATAGGTCAGCATGCTGACACAAACATTGACCCTGAGTTCCAGGAAAAACAAAAACAGCTACAAAATAACGGGCAGGGTGAGAGTATACATGAAGTTGAGGGCATTCAGTTGGGGTTGTCTAGGTGCTTGTATGTTAAATTCTAATTATGAATAATGAATTACAGTATTCATTGTCTGAGAACTGTATAGTTTCAAAGGCTCAGTGCCCACAGGCAGGCAAACAATATCATCTGAAATGTTACCTAAGTATATGGAATCTCTAAATTTATGGTTGAGTAGAAAAATGATAAATACCCATTTCAGGTTTAGGATTGTCTTTGGCAGCTGGCTGTGGCTTAAGCTGATATCTCACATAACAATTTTTAAGATATTGCAATTGACCACCTCCTTGAAGGATTAAATTTTCACTTACTCTTATTATAGAGTATATGTGTACATGCTATTCTTATATTATTACAGGAGAGACAAAATCCACAAGGGGGTATTAATTGACCTGAGTGTTGCCAGGGCTAGACGGTACCCCAATCTTAATTCTCCCCTGATTAATTTGGCCCCTCCAGTCTCCTTGTCTTGCTCAATGAAAATAATCTCCTGCTGCCATCATGATGTAATTTCTGATCATTAGCAGCACTCAGAATACCCAGAGGTGAGGGAAGGCTTCCCTGTTCTACCTTGCAGAATTTAGTCAGAGCTTCAGCAGTCATGGTTTCCCAGTCCAGCTAGACCCAAGGACCTCTATTTCTAGGATCAGAATACAGGTCATATCCTAGGTGAACAATATGGCTACCCAAGGGGATGCTCAAAATGCCCATTGATCTAACCCAAAAATAAAATTTAGAAACGTACCCAAATCATATTTGGTAAATATACTTATGATTTATGTGCATATAAGTACTGAATATTCTCTATTTTACCATACAATTTAAATACCACAGTTCTTAATTCAGAATGCCTTAAATCTTCAATCTAATAACACTTCCTGTAAAACTGTGTGGCATTTACTTTACCTTATTTGCTTCATTGATAAAATAGAGTTCATAAGGATTAAGAGTTGTTACATGTAAGTTTTTTGTTTTGTTTTGTTTTGTTTTTAAGTAATGTATGTAACAGAATATGCACTCAATTAGTGTCATGTGCCATATTAGAGGTTTTAAAACATTTATCGTGTTTTTTCATAATTCTAGACATGTAATTTTAATTGTTAGTTCTCTACTGATCTCTATTAGCTCATAAGAACTCATTTCAATTCATATATGGTAAAGAGTCTCGGTAAAGGACAGTTTAACCTTTCCATCTCAAGTTAAGACAACATCTTCCAGTCTAAAAAATAGTAATGTTTACATACAATAGTTTATCAGTTATTTCAGATTTTAAATTCAGTCAACTCAAAGTTCATCTCCTTTAAAAGGCAAATAACCTTCTTATCCTTCCCAGCGGGTGTATGAGTAGAAGGAAGATTATATAACACCAGGGGCCACAACAGTGGTGCTATCTCCACAGGTTCCAGGGACAGGCTCCACCCAAATCGATTTTTGGGTGCTGTCCTCTGTACAGCAGCATCTCTTGCTTTGACTACACCCACACGTATCCTTCTGGGGTGTGCTGACATTTACTGCTTTTCTTTATGGTCTTACAAAAACCAAATTATGGACATTCTGTACCATCCTTGCTCCCTTCCTAGAGCTGTTCACATCTATCAGCTATCACTACCTTGCTGAGCCTCTGCTGAACCAAAACAAGAGACTAGAGAGGTAATAATGTAGGGCTTACTTTTGCCTAAATACACCTTCCTACCTTTTTTTAACTTCTGAAGTCACAGCCTGATATTGATGCATGCCAAGCTGAGAAGTGCTTTGTCCCTAAAGCTCCAGATGCATCACTGGTCATCACTGACTTGTATCCTCAAGCCTATTAGGAAGTTTTCTTTCTATCATTCAACTTCCAAACTTTTTAGGTTTCAACACATGAATAAAAGAACCAAAATTCCATTATATATACTCCCATTTATAATTTTACTTTTTAATGCCTATCATTCCAAAAAAGAGATCAATGTAATTCATGTTTGAAGTAGATGGCTATGTTGCCAAATCCTGTGTTTTCCTAGTAACTATAATATTTTCAGTCAGAAAAATCTAAAGATTTCTGAAGTTATTTCTCTACATTCATTGATCTATTCCTCACATGATTTTGAATTTTACAATAAGCCAAGTTTTTAGCTAGTGATTAGGAATACAAAATTAATAACAAAATATTATATCATCAAAGACTTTCACATTTAGTGGGGTAAAATTGCAATTTGACTCTCTCTGTAGTCAATGATACTTAGAAATAAAATAAACTATGCTTATTTTGTATGTAGAAGATGATATTGCTTTAAATTACCTTAAGTGACTAATACATTTCATATAGTTTCCATTAAAATGAAATGATACATAAATAAATATATCAGAGGCAAAATCTCAGCTTTGTGTTCATTCAAAATTAAATCACAACCAATTTTGGCAAAAATGTTAGAATTTCCAAGGAGAAATATTAATGCATTCATATATATTCAATCATTTCCTAATGAGCATATTTATACCATTTATGCAGATTATTTCAAATAACAGAATTTCTCATATTAGCTAATTTGTTTAATACAATTTGCCACTATATAAATGAATCTTTTAAAAATTTTATATTCTATTTTTAACAACATAATCCAAATTTGGTATTACACAAAACATGAATAAAACTTAAAGTTTCACGCCCTAAACTTGATATGTTCAATAAGTTTGAAATAGTGTATCAAATAAGAGAAGGAAATAAATATATTTTCACCATACCATCTTGTTCGTCTTCCTTCTCTTCTATATGCTGTCAGGATTTCTTACGGTTTGTCTTATTTTATTAGCCTTAGACACACAATTATACCGTCTTTTATTTATCATCATTTGTAGCTTTACTTGCTGCTCTGTGAATTTCACAAGCTTACTATATTTTCAAGCATTCATTTAGAGTATCTTATTTCTGTTCTTCACAAAATCCTTTACTTTTAAGTTTAGAAAAACACACAAATTTAATGATAAGTAAATAATGCTAAATTTTTAGTCGAGGTTACTTTTAAGTTTCTATTTTAAAATGAGAGAGAGAGAGAGAGAGAGAGAGAGAGAGAGAGAGAGAGAGAGAGAGAGAGAGAGAGAGAGGAGAGACAGTGAGAGAGAAACCCAAGTATATATTAATTGACTCTGCCTGTAATGTGAAGCTCATACAAAAATCATGATTTCCCTTTTCCTCTATAAACTAACTTAAAGTTAGAAATGTTATGATTTTTTTTGGGTTGTCAATCATCTGATTTTTCCCAGATGGTTGCAAATGTTTTAAAACTTACTTGCCATCCTTAATCTTTGTATTGTACACAATATAAAAGTCCTATTTCATTATTTCTTAATTCAAGATGAAATATATTTAATTTCTTTTAGGGTATGGTGAACAGGGTTTAAAAAATAGAAATTTAGAATACTTGAAAATTTGGAATATTTAATACCATTTCTAGTAGCTTCCAGTTTTCATTCATTTATTTAGAAAAAAAATTATTGATCAGTTGCAATTTATGTGTGTACTCTACTGGCACTAAAGTTATTTTCAGATCATTTTGGCATGGTTCTTACTCTAAGTTATCTGGGATATTTTAAATGTGCTCATACTATTTAATCTTTCACATTAAATCAAAATATATTAGTCAAGTTACAGGGAATTGAGGGAAAGAATAGGATATAACTCTTTATATAAGTACATGTAGTGATTCTTTT
Source organism: Hipposideros armiger (assembly GCF_001890085.2). NCBI lineage: Eukaryota > Metazoa > Chordata > Mammalia > Chiroptera > Hipposideridae > Hipposideros > Hipposideros armiger. Next base: position 817,523 of record NW_017732004.1, on the reverse strand, counting down.
CACACTAGTGCAAATCTGATTAGGAAAATATTTAATCCCCCATATTCAGCCTATCATTTAGAACTATATATCTATCATATTGGAAGAAATACATGCAGTCTTCTGTTGAGGATTGATGGAAGAATGGATAGATGATAGACAGATAATTGATGGATGACAGATAAGGTCCTTATACAATTTGTAGAATCTGTGGGCCATACTACTAATGGTGGAATAAATAATTCACTGCAAGATTTTCTTTTCTATTTAGGTAAAATTGTATACTTTAATGAAATGCACACATTTGTAAATAGTCATAAGATACCAAAGTTTTCATGAAATAGAATAAGCTAATTTTTCTAGAGATACCACATTTTGATTTATTACCCACATTTTATTCCACTTCAACTATCAAACTACTTGTCGGAAATCATCAATCTTTTTGCTCCTGCACCTCACTGAATGGATTTTGAAGAATGAAATGATACTTTGTACATTTTTGAATTATCATAGTTTTTCAGTGTAAGATTAAATTTTTCCAAATATGGTGTTCAGCATATTGCATATTTGGGATTTTTATATAAAATGGTTATTTACTAATTTAAATGTATATGGTGCATCTCAAATAATACTCATCGGCCCATATAATTTTTTTAACATTGGCAATTTAACATTTTTTTTCTTATGTATTGAAATAGGATTTCAATACCACTTCCTCACAAAATTTTATACTAGCATATTATATATTTTATTCATTGAAGTATTTTATTGATACTGTTTGTACACATGTGGAAGAAAATTATATTTTAAACATTATTAACTATTAAAGTAAAATAAAATAAAATTGCTTTTCATATATTTGTATATATTGATACATAGCTATATAAATTACTTATATGAAACTATGCGGTTATTTCTCCAACCAGTCATCGTCTAGTTCAACCATGATTGTCCTCAGTTGACTTGATTGGATCTCCTTTCAGCAAAGATCTTGCATTCAGCTGTGAAGAAGGCAGGTAGCTAGCAAACAGTCTCAATTGCATTAGATTCTATCTCAGCATTGGAGCCGAGACTGCACATTTTCTGTTATTGGCCCCAGCCAATGACTGAACATAGCAAACTTACAAAGGGTGGTCACTTTTGTGCAATACAGAACTCCTCTATTGGGTGGGTAATAACTATTTCAGAGTTTCTCATCATGGGGGCCAACAATTTGTCAGATCTACATAGTGGTCTCAAGCTCTACCTGCCCCCTCTATTTTTTTTTTAATCACAGGCATGAACTATAATAACCTCTCTGAATGCCTAAGTTTATTTTAGGGTCTAGTACCAGAGATACTGAACTGACAAAGGCTCCCCACATCCAAATTTAATTCTAATATCCCCTGACAAGGTAAAAGTCTTACAATAGTTTGTTTTAAATTTTGATGCATGTGACAGTATATGTATAAGGTCATTTTTGTTATTATTTTTTTGTGTGTGTGTGTTTTTATTTTTTTTTATTTTGAAAAATTTTAGATTTAGGTTTAGAGTTGTAAAGATAGTACAGCTGATCCTTGTATATCTCTCACTAAGCTCCTCCTAATGTTAACATTTTACATAACCATGGTACAGTTATCAAAATTAAGAAATAAACAGTGGTGCAATACTGGTAAAGTACAGATTTTATTAAAATTTACGATGCATGTTAAAAGATTTTCTGCCTAACACACTTTTTAAATTCCATCATTGATCTAGGACAGGGGTCGGCAAACTTTTGACATGGAAGAACTATCAGGGGTCAGGCTCTGAAGTAAAATTGAAAATGAAAATAAAACTATCATAGTTTCATTTATAAAACTTTTAAAGGATATTATTCACATAATGGTGATTATGTAAAAATGTATTTATGGCTCTCAAAAAATTTATAAATTGTTGTGCGGGACAGGATTGGCTCTTCCAGGGTTCGGCAAACTTTTGAGACAGAATGTATCCAAAGACCTGCATGTGGCTCGCAAGCTACACTTTGCAGATCCCTGATCTAGGATATCAAGTTGCATTTAGTTGTCATGCTTCCCAAGTCTTCTCAAATTTGCGACAGGTATTCAGTATTTCCTTTGTTCTATTTTTTTATTTTACTGACCTTAACATTTTTGGAAGAGACCTGTCAAGAATTTTGTAGGAAGTCCCTGGTTTGGGATTTTTCTGATGTTTTTCTCGTAATTATACTGGGCTTATGGATTGGGGGAAGAATATCACAAGACAAAGTGCTCTTCTTATTTTATAATGCCAACAGACACACAGCATCAACAAGGTATCGAAGTTTGTGTCCTGTTCACCTTGATCACTGGGTTAAGGCTGTGTCTGCCAGGTTTTTGACTCTAAAGTTTGGTTTGTTTCCTTATAATACTTTTGTCTAGTTTTCGTGTTATAGTAATGCTAACCTCATAAAAGGAGTTGGGCACTGTTCTCTCCTCTTCTGTTTTTTAGAGAAGATTTTGCAGAATAGGTATTATTTCTTTCTGAAATGTTTAGTTGATGAAGGCTTTTGTGCTAAAGGATGGAGAGGGGAAGTGAGGTCTTAATGGAATTCCTACGAAGACTGTTATTCCCCTTTCCCAGCAAGCACCATGGCAAAGCTTTCTGAGGTTTCTCCCAGTTCTGCCTTAGGAGTGTCTGATGGAACTCTTGAATGGAGAACCTGTAACATGTGCAACCCTCCTCTCATGACTGCAGTCTGAAGGCTCTTCCCACTCTTATTCTATTCTACGCTTGGCCTTTCACATTTTTTTTTCTCCATTTAGCAGAATCTTCTTTCCTGAATAGGTGACATTCAGCAGCTTTTTTCCTAGGTAAGTAAATAAATAAGGGATCCTGTTTCTATTTGCAGGCATCTCTCTACACATTTCTGGTTAATCTGCTCTGATACCTCAGTTCTCTGATAAGTTCAAGAAAAGTTATTGGCTTGCTGTTTGTCAGGCTTCATTCTTGTTACAAAGGTGGCAGTGAAACTCTTTTCTGTTCTCTGTATCTCTTATTCAACCTGGAAATCTTTCAGATACACACACACATACACACACACACACACACACACACACACACACACCTGCTGTATTTATTTTCCTTCATTGCTTTTTCTTCAATTTCAATGTAAAGATAACCTAAACACTGAATAATTATCAGATATGAAAAAGTAAAACGATATGGAAAAGTTATACACCCATATAATCAAAGAGCAACCTAAATTATATTTTTTAACAATGCCATTGCACTTTTTATAATATGAATTACACAATTATAAATGTAAGGAAATTAATTTCTTATTAAAAATAAAGCAGGGTTATCCAATTTGAAAGAAAAAATAATCTAATCTCAACAAATGTGTGCTTCTATTTGAATTTAGACTGTTTGGTAATTGAGTGAAACAAATTTCTGGATATAGAGCCCCCTTATTTTTTTAGTTTTAAATTTGGAAAAAAAATTAGTTTAAACAATATTTCTTTTGCAGGATTAAGTTAATCAGCAATTTCACTGCATTTTTCTTTATTTTTAATTATTACTTCAATTCAAGGAAATAGACAATATATAGATTTATTTTGTTCACATAGTAAAACATTATCATATACATCACAAATACTAAAAGTTTTAAGGTTTTATATTATAACATAGCATTTGATTTACTATAATCAAGTTACTATAACACTTCCCACATAATTCATTCATTCAAATGATAAGTATTAAACCACACAGAGAGAGATAAAGGCATATGTAACTTTCATGTTCTAAAGTTGAGCTTAGGTTATATGACAAATGATGTGTAGGCTTCTAAGTGCAATTGTTAAGCTATTTGTAGACATTTATAATTAATGTTCAGTTATTCCATTATTACCAAGAAGAAAATTGTTTTTTATCTGGTAACAGTTAATCATTTCAGAAATTGACTCACTACATTATTTTTTTGTCACTGAAATGAATTTAAAATGGTGATACTTTTGAGGCTCTCTGTATTAAGAAAGCTTAGAAGCTTTAAGTAACTTGTTAGAGAGGCTTAAGTAGAAAATTGTTTCTTCTTTCCTTCCTTTTTTCCTTCCTAACTTCCCTTTTCTCTATCTAGTTAAACTAAAGGGGAATATTTGACTATATCAATACTTCCTTTTAAATTTTAATTCCAACTAAGATTATTTAAGTGGATCAGTTACTAAGATATGCTGGGTAGCATTTTTTATATTGCTTTTCACTCCTTTATTTCCAAATAAATCCTTATTTTAATATCATTAAAATTTACTTTTAATTACATGTTACATAGGAATGCATTTTCTTTTCAAATAAAATGGTTGCATACAAGGCTGAAGAGTTTCTTTCTTTCTTTTCTTTTTTTTTTTTAATTGGGGAATTGGGGGCAAGGGAACAGACAAGTTGTTATCCTTTTTTGTTATTCAGTCTAGTTATGGAGGACGTTGCTTCACTGGCCCAAGTCGGCACCATCATTGCGCTCTTCCCAGGCCAGGCAGATCTGTCGCTGGCTTCTGGACCGCCGCTCACAAGCAGCTGCTGGATGCTCACGCTGGCTGCCGGGGACTCACGACAGCCCAGCTCCAGGTTGAGCTGTTGTTCAGCATCTTAGCTGTAGAGGGCAGTGTCACTGGCCCTCATATGTGGGATCTGAACCGGGGCCCTCTGGCGTCCCAAGCCAGCTCTTAACCAAAACGCCACTTGGCAGGCCCTGAGGAGTTTCTTATTCCACCCTTATTCCAAGACATAGTTAAGAATTATTGGGTTTCATTTTAGAATTCTAACAATTCTGTGTGATAAGTGTGTAATTGTGATATGACTTCATAGGATTGTATCTCCAGTGATGCATTTAACTTTTAGCTCTATATTCTCTGATAATTTTGTAGATCAACATTCTACCATAGTAACTAGGTTTTCAGTTTTGTTTACTATTCAATTAACTTCATTTTCTGAACTTCTATTTTTATTTTAATTTTTAATTTCAACAATTATAGTTTTAAATTCCATAATATTTATACCACAACTTCTTTATCCAATATATACACAATGGAATACTACTCTGCCATAAGAAAAGATGAAATAGTGCCATTTGCAACAACATAGATGAATCTTGAGATTATAATGCTAAGCGAAATAAGCCAGACAGAAAAAAGTCAAGAACTGTATGATTTTACTGACATGCGGGATATAAAACTGAAAACAACAAAAGAAAAACAAATGAAGAAATACAACTCATAGACACAGACAACAGTTTAGTGGATACCAGAGGGTAAGGGGAGAGGGAGATGGTAGAAGAGGGTAAAGGGGATCAAATATATGGTGATGGACAGAGAACTGACTCTGGTTGGTGATCACACAATGTGATATATAGATGATGTATTACAGAATTGTGCACCTGAAGTCTATGTAACTTTGCTAACAATTGTCACCCCAATAAACTTTAATTTAAAAAATCCAAATTATTTAATTGCTTATTATTTTATGACAATTTCTGCTTAATGGACACATCTTGTATAGCTCTGAGAAACAAACTAGATACACATATTTTAAAGTTCATTCTAAGCATATTCTTACTTTTCTTTTGCTGTATGCGATTCAGCCTTATTGCATTTCTTATAACTCATTTAAGACAGCAAACTTATTCAAATGTTTGTTGATAATTGAATATCTACTGAATTTCCAACACAGTTCCTCTCTATGCACCACCTTTGCTGAGGCCAACCCTTGGTGAGAAGCTGTATTTCTGTTGTTGTTGCTTGCTCATTTGAAGAGTTATGAGTTGAATTTTGTGTGAGTAATCATTTAGCAATAAATCAGGTCATATTCCAAAAGTCCAACTCATAGCAGTGAATTCCATATTCACATTGTGTGAAGCAATTTACCATTAGACAAGCATTATCCAAAGCAGTAATTTGAATTGTGTGGCTTTATGATCATTATAAAATATGCTTTAAATTTAAAGTCGCACAAAAACTAAGCCCCGATAACTTTGTATTATGTTTTATGATTGGGCATATTTAAATGATATTATAATAAAATAATTTAATATTCATCCTCTAAATAATTTTTTCTTTGTTTTTAAAGGAAACTATTACTATAGTTTAAGAAATACTGAACTAAATGAATAAAGCCAGTTTGAGAGACGTGTAGCTAAAGAAGACAAACTTCTGGGAAACTTCCCCAGACACTGTGTAGACTGGGTTACATATTCCCAGTATTTGTCCTTTAAATTTGTGCTTTACTTTCATTGATACATTAATCACAAATTATAGTAATCACCTGCTATTTGTCTACAATCCTAATTAAAATAATAGAGCAAGTAATTTTCTGTTGGTTACTATTTTATCTCCATAGTCTGGCACATAGCAGTTACTTAGAAAAAGTTTCTGAATCAGTGACTAAATTGTAGAAATGTTTCATATTGTTTTTAATAACACAGTGACTAAGCATTTTTATATATGCTGAATATTAAACAACAAAAATATATTTTCCCTGAATTTAAATAATTCAGAGAGATAACAAGTACATATCAAATAATTTACTTCTTTTTTAAACAGTGAATGAAGGATACATTTTCTTTTATGGCACCAAATTGCATCCAATATAAAACATGGTCTAGTGAGTCAAATGGCCTAATGAATAAACTGGAGTTTCCACAACATTGACTATATGCATAAACTATCTCAGGCTTACTGACAGGCTGCCACTTGCATAATTTGTTGTTTATAGTTCTGTCTCTGCCTCCTAAGAATACTTTGTTCTTACTGAGACACCCTTTCACACTTGCTGCACCGGAGCGTAAGTCTGGGCTTCACTGATATTGACAACTCTATTTTATTGATTCAAATTGTGCTTCAACACATCCTTGAAGGATTTCTTATGACAATCTGTTGTACAGCTAGTTTTCTTCAGTTCCTCATACACAGGTTTATTTGGAATCTTAATGCCATCAATTTTCATCACATGAATAGGCTTGCAGAGCAAGATAAAATACCTTGGGCATTCAGAATCTATGAGTATTCAATGACTGTACTGTTTGAAACTTTATCAAAGTATATTACTTCAGAAAAAAAAACTTGATTGATAAAATGCTTTTTAAAGAACGGAGCTGATCTATAATTCTGTTTCTGGTTTGTTTGATACAGAGAGCATTTTGATGGTTGCCATATGGGAGGGGATTAGGGATGTAGGTGAAAAAGCAGAAGGGATTAAGAAGTACAGGTTGGTAGTTACAAAATCATCATGGAGTTGTAAAGTATAGCATAGGAAATATAATGAATAACATTGCAATAACTATGTATAATGTTGGACACATGCTAGATTTATCAGGGTGATCGCTTTGTAAATTATATAAATGTCTAATCATTATGTTATACACCTGAAACTAATATGACATTGTATGTTAGCAATTGTAATTAAATTTTTTTAAATATTAAAAAAAAACATAAATCCAGGTCTAAAAATAAAACCAAAAAATGGAGCTGATTAATTCTAGAGTATACAGATACTGCAGAACAGAAAGCATTGCCATTGCATCACCATCATCATTATCATCATCATCATCATAGATTATGTTTGTGTAACATTTCATAAAATTATTATTTTTTAATTGATAATAAAACTGGGTCTTAGATTAGTTTACTTAATTAGTATCAATTAGCTACAAAGGAGCTAACCTAAGACTAGAACCCATAATTTTTTACTGAAGATGTTATCACTAAATGTTACTGATTATGGAGTTTAAAAATGCTGGCATACAGACTATTGTTACTAAACTATTGCAATTTGTAGCTATTTAAAAAATATTTCATGTAATATCAAAATACTTTGAAAATGTTTAAAATTAATATGACAATTTCTCTTTCTTTATGGTCCATTAATCATTCAGTAAATATTTGTTGAACAAATAAAGAATGGATCAACTCACTGGAGTTAATGGAGAACATGCTATATAAAAATAATTTGTATTATGTTACCAGGCAAAGTAAATATTTAAAAAATTCATATTTCAATAAATATGTATTAAAAAGAAAAATAAAGTTAAATCTATACTTAATACTACCCTAGAATTGTTTTTCAAGTATAGAAAGGGAGTTACTAATAAAATGTTATATTCCATAGAGTGGAAAATTCTTGCCATTTTCAGGAAGTGAAGAATTGCAAAATATGACATGTGAACTACTTAGAAAAGATATTCTTAGTCATTACTCAATTAAACTCAGATTCAACAGATGCAGAAACTTCAGTGGCATTTTTTGGTGGAAAAGGAGAGAAAGCAGACATTCTATCTGAACTGTTGTCCCACTAAAAGGCCCACCAAATGTAAACCACAGTCTGAGGCACTGGTAGAAGATGGCCGATAGCATCAGTCAGTTTTCTAAAAACATGTTACATATATTATTTCAATATGCTAGAACTAATGGAGCATCAGAAAAGTCGTGCCTGGTCTATGCTATAACTTGCCTTAGCTAGCTTTTATTTTATTTATTTATTTATTTATTTATTTATTTATTTATTTATTTATTCGTTCATTCATTTATTTATTTTAAGATTGTTAAAATCTTGAATTAAAATTTTGTGGAAAATGTCCATAATAATGTGCACTATGATAACAGAAATGTATACCATTTCAAGAATAATGTCTGTAGTCAAGATAAAAAACAGATTAGCTTTGGATGCCTATGAGTAAATAAGCATAAACATAAAGATCGTTTCCTTAGAAATAAAGGCCATGGATTTGTACAACATAAAAATAAGTATTTTTTCAAAAAATAATCCGTATTTGCAGACTCATTAGTTTATGTAAAATACATGGCCAAAATTATATTTAAAAAAAGGAACTGGCTAAAAAGCTAAAGGAAACATTTAAGTACTTCCATGGAGCAGCCAAATAGAATCTCAATACAGAAATTCGAAAACCAGCAGGTAGCATCAAATGCTCCGGATTCATTGGAAGCAGTGGGGAGCAAAACCTCAATGAGACAAACCACAGCTTTGCTAACAGTGCCCCAGGGCTTATTGGCAAATACATCTGAAATACTGACTTCCATAAAATATGCAAACTCTGTTTGCAGAACGCACATTTCTTTTCATAACTATACGTAAGAAATCTCCTAAGACAAAATATAATAGAGTTTCCCCTTTGTCTTTGGACACCTAAAAATAGAAGGAAAGAACGTCTTTATCTGAAACCACCAGCAGTCATAGAATAACCAAATATGACTTTTAAACTTAATCTCACTTTATATTTTTATAGAAACAAAGATAAATTACTTTTCCAAAGACTATATTAACACATTTTTTCTTGACTACTTCACAGATGTGGGGAAAGGAAGAGGTGCATGCATTCAACTGAAAAACCATCCGTGAGAAACAGTGAGCTTGAATAAGGACTATTTCATGGTAAAAATACAGAGGGTGCCAAAAAAATGTATACACACTTTAAGGGGAAAAACCTGTATTAAAATTATGCTGATGTAACCACTTTGAGCAGCTCTTGTAATTGCAGAAGTCAAATGTGAATTGCATGCATCTTTTGTTACCGGTATATATTGAGTATTATAATTTTAATATAGTTTTTTCCTTTCTAAAAATGTATATACATTTTTTGGCACCCTCTGTATTTGTATGAAGATGCAAATAAAATATTCACATCTTCTTATGGTAACTCTTCCATTGCACCGAGGAAATACAAGTATGCTATTTCTCCCACTTCATATCAAACATAATCAGTGCTGTTACTTTCTGAAACACTTCTAAATTTATAACATGCAATTAGATCACCCCAAATCCTACTAAAATGCAACTTGATTGAGCAGGGTGGGATCTGAGTTTCCAAATTTCAAACAAGTTCCCCATTGATTTCAAAGCCTACCTCTATCCAGACCACTCTGAAGAGTGAAGCAAAGCATAGAGTTTTCCAATGGATCTACAAGAGCACATTGGTGTGCCGAAGGCAGGTGTGCCTAAGCTATTGATCCCATTCATTCTCAGTGTTTCTGGGTGATGCTTGAAGCAACCAGAGCCAGGGTTCATTTCTCCCAGCTACACAGAGCTTTCTCCACACAATAACCTCATGTGTTGACCTGGCATGAAAAAAGGTTTAGACACACCACTTCACCTAGTGTATGAGGAAGTATGAAAAATACCATTCTTAAAAAATTCCTTAAAACTAAAATGAATAGTTCTCTAAAAGCCCAGCTGTCTAAATATATTGAAGTCACTAAGAATATATGTGAATATTTTTTCTTCTTGATTACAAAATGCATTTTAAGACATTGTAATTTTGAAATCCATCTATTTCCAACAGTCTACATGGTTCCAATTATATCTTAAATATCCATTTGCACATATAAAATTTGTATAATTGATTACTTTTGAGTTTTTTAAATATTAAAATAAAGACACCTTTCTTTTATTAAATGGCTGTCTTTTAAATCATTAAATTACTATTCCTTCAATCAGATAGTAACATTCTGCAATAGAGATGAAAGACAGAATCTCCCAAATCACCAGCATAATTAAAGCTTTATGAAGACAGTCACAGGAATACCTGTTGTAGAATTTCCTTTAAATAAAAGACAAAAGAAGGAAAATATTTTATCCTGTTAGAAGTCAGGAAATAATTTTCCTTGGGACATAGTGACTGAAAGGGAGCACTAAGAGACTTCTATGCTATGGGTAGTGTCAGTTTTATGACCTGAGTGGTGTGTTTAGGTTGTAAAAAATCAGTATAATGTACTCTTATGTGTACTTCTCTGCACTGATAATAACATTTTAAACATACAAGTAATCATACTTTTTCAAAATTTAGTTTTGGAGTTTTTCTGAGATCAAGCATTTTTTATTTAAAATATTTTTATTCCTATTTATTTGCTTGATTCTGTTTCATGCATAGTTGTGGCTTTTTTATCAGCTTTCATATATGACATTTTGAGTAATTTTTAAAGGAAATGTTCTGGATAATATTTAATGGTAAAGGATCCCTCAAAAGTTGGAGGGATAATAGTGTGTTTGCATTGGAATATCTAGGTCTGTATGGTGTGTATGCTCAGTGAAGGACAAAATATAAACAATGTTATTTAGCAAATTCTAATTGTAACCTTTAAATCTGCTGAGAAGGTAGGTTACAACTATATATTTAGAGTTATGTTTTGAAAAAAATGTGAATTGCTTTCCTAAACCTTTGTTTCCACAAACAGGTTTGATTCCAGATAGATAATTGCACAACTGAGAACTTTCTGGCTGATGAAATGGCTGGTTCATCATGCAGAACATCCTGATAATCAGAATTATAAATCACTGAAAGACAGCTTGGCTTTGAATCATTGACACTCTACTACAAGTATATCCTTTAGTCAAGACAATGAGATCTACTGCACACTACAGGCTTTTTATGAACATACATACACTTAAAACCATGTTTTCCTGACATTCAGTATGGTAGTCAAACATAAAACTGAAATATATTTCTGGCATCTAAGGCTACTTTACTCTGACTGAGAAAATAGCTTTTCCAAAATGTCCACTTCATGAATATTTGTCAACCACCATTTTCCCCTTTACTCCAAGTAAATAAATGAAATTAGCATTTGTTACAGGAAACTGGAAGTGTTTTACCTTAAGTAAATGAATGAATATATAGGTGACCTTAGTCGCTTGTTCAATAACAATACAAAATTACTTAATTTTTTGGAGAGTTTGTTTTAAAATATTCATCCTAACTCTATGCCCAAACTTAGATCTGACGGGCACAAAGAAACTATTTTTCCCAGGAAAAAATCATTGAATGGATCTGGAATAATTCATCCATATTTTCTTTCTCACTTGGGTTTTGATAGGTTTGTGTTTTCAGGAAAGATTGCCTTGAATAAGAATTTTGAGAAGTAGGTAGAAATACATATAAGTTTCATAAAACACCACAGTATCTAGGAGTAGGTAAATTTTATTCATTCATTCTCTGGTAAAGTTCTGAAATTATATTTTTGCCTCAAAATTCATCAGGTGTTAATGGCTGAATGATGGCCTCCCCAAAATTTCAACGTCCTTATCTCAGGAACTTATAAATATGCTATATGTAGGAAAAAGGGCTTTTCAGATATGATTAAGTTAATCATCTTAAATGGCGAGATTATCCTGGGTTATCCAGGCGGGCCTAACATAATCACAAGTGTCCCTATAAGAAGGAAACGGTAAAATTAGTGTGAGCTCTCCAAGATGTGAGGTTGGAAGCAGTAGTCAGGGGAAAGAAAGTGCTACACTCTCTGCCTTTAAAGATGAAGATGAGAAGGAGGGGTGAGAAAACATGAGCCAAGGAAACTAGAACATGGGAAAGGCAAGGAAATAGATTCCCACCTAAGCCTCCAGAAGAAAGCAGCCCTTGACCTTGGTCCAGCGAATCTGATTACACAGTTTTAGCCTCCAGAATTGTAGGACAATGCATTTGTCTTGCTTTAAGCCACTAAATCTGTGGTAATTTGTAACAGCAGCAATAAAAAGCTAATACACCTGGCAACCAGTAACTGATAACTCCCTACCAAGCCAAGGCAGTTATTTTACTCTTCCATTTATTATATAACTCTATTAATTCTATTTGTAATTCTTGATTTGAAAGCCAGTATTTTCTTCTAGACTTCTAATTGGATCCTGTAGTGACCAAGCTTTAGTTCTTTTTATGTCTCCAGTTACGAAAGATCCTTCCGTGGTTTGCACGACATCTTCCTTAGGTCACAATTGGTTCATTTCAGTTAGAGGTACTGGAAATTCTGTATGGCCTCAGGCTCGTTTTGCCTTGTCAGTCTCTCCCCTGAAGTGACTCCTGTTCATCTTTCCGCATTTGTTCTGGGTCTTTTTCTGACACCTGGATCAAACCCAATATACACTTAAGTCACTGCACTTAACACTCATGTAGAACATATCTCTAGTGGCAACCCTGAAATGGAGCATAGTAGCCAGAAAATAAATATCCCAGCTGCCAATATTTCAGGTGGATACTTGTGGATTTCATTGTGGAATTTGCTCAGATTCGGAAAGAAACAACTCCTATAACCTACATAAAACTTCACAGGGCATCCTCGTTTTGGCTTTTAATCTTGCCCTGTCTCATTCTCACCACACACATACTTCTCCTTCCTGTGATCACTTCTCAAACAACTACTTGCACTAAGATTTTGTCTCAGGCTCTGCTTGCAGGGAAACCTAAATTAACATAACAGGATGATGTCGACAGTTTTGAACATAGCAGTGTTCAAATATTTCTTGGATGATTTACATTTCAAGAACAACTGATTAATGGCAAGGATTTAAAATACATTTTAAGAATTGTCTTGATTTTGTTTGGTGCTTTTAATTTTTTCATGATGATGATTTTTTCCTTCTGCATATACACAAGTATATTTAACATTGACAAGAAGTATCATTAGCATGCTGTTAAATGTTTTTGAGTATGTCCACGATGAAAGATATTTCTAAAATATGGTTACCAAATGGTTACTCTAGTATTATAAGTTATTTTTTAGACAGGCATTACATTAATTTTATTTTAAAAATGTTTTATAAATGAATAACCCAATTTTCACTGAGACATGACATTTACTTGAAGGTCACCTTATCTTATCCATTCCTTTAAATAAAAGAAACAAACAGTACACAGCATAAAAAGATCAATTCTGAGCTTAGATGGAATGCATGAATTTTATACTTTGAACAGGCAGTCCTAAATTGATACTGTTACAGTAACACATTATGTTAAAACGAGTATTACTTTTATCTTACTTTTTAATACGAAATATATATTTGATGACTACATGCAATATTTTAATGCTCTCTTAAAAAAATAGGCCAAGGGCCAGCCGAGTGGCGCGATGGTTAAGAACTGGCTTGGGACGCCAGAGGGCCCCGGTTCGGATCCCACATATGAGGGCCAGTGACACTGCCCTCCACAGTTAAGATGCTGAACAACAGCTCAACCTGGAGCTGGGCTGCCATGAGTCGCCGGTGACGGTGTAGGCTGCAGCCCCTGTGGCAGTGGGTTGCCATGGGCTACCGTGTGCAGCCAGCAGCCAGCATGAGCGACCGTCCAGAAGCCGGCAACTGATCTGCTTCACCTGGGAAGAGCGCAATGATGGTGTCAACTTGTGCCGGTGGGGCGACGTCCTCCACAACTACACTGAAGACCAAAAAAGGAGAGCAACTTGTCTGTTCCCCTTCCCCCAATTCCCCATCACTGTTCCCATCTCCCAATTCCCCAATTTAAAAAAAAAAAGGCCAAGAAAGCAAAAGACTGTGAATATATATCTGTGATTATACTTATAGTATGTATAAATATGTATTTGTGTGTGTGTATGTGTGTACGATATATACAGAGGATACCAAAAAAATGTATACACATTTTAAGAAAGGAAATTAAAATTATGCTGTATTAAAATTACGATGATGGTAACCACTTTGAACACCTCTTGTAATTGCAGAAGTCAAACGTGACTTGTATTTATCTTTTGTTATTGGTATATATTGAGTATTACAATTTTAATACAGATTTTTCCTTTCTTAAAATGTGTATGCTTTTGGCACCCTGTGTGTGTGTGTGTGTGTGTGTATTTGTGTGTGTAATATACATTACACATATAGTACATAACAGTAAATATATTCACCATATAATAATATATATTATTTTTATATGTATTTTCAGCACAAAACTAGTTTGAATCATTCCACCGGGACAGTTCAAATTACAAATAGGAGTATAAATATTTTACTAGAACTTTTAATAGAACCTTACTTTACTCATAAACATGTATATAATAAATTAGTCAGGCATTACTTATGATTCTTCTAAGAATTGTGATTAGATAAAAATACTTCCTGCATCTTTATGTTTTTAGAGATAGTTCATGATAATACTTTTTCATTTATTTCTTATTTCCTCCAACTTTTAATGTCACTACGGCTGGGAACAAAATGTTTGGGCCACAATTTGTTGTAGAAAAACATAAAGACAGTATGAGTTTTGAACATTTTATGCAACTAAATAGCTTGGGATTTTATTCTAGGTAAATATAGACACAAATCTTTAACATTGAACTCTGATAATGTTACAGAGTTAATGGGAAATGGACAATTTTCCACAGAAAGTTTCCATCTTTTAGGAAATAATGTATTTTAAATCTGTAGATATGATATCCTAATGTTTTAGTAAAAGAAATTTTATCTTTTATTACATACTTACTTTTTTCTCATCCATTCATTAGCATTATTTCACCTGAGATATATGTGTATATGTGTAATAATTTGTGTTCTGCTTAATCTTAGCTAATCTTTATAAATTCCTTAGTATCGTATATTTTGCACATTTATTGTCTGAAGTAATAGAAACGATGTCAACTTATACTGTTTTATTTTATGTAATCATTTTCTTTCTCTCACCTGATTATTTCTAGAGTACTACTGGCTAAAATTCATTGTTTTCTGATGTCTTAGCATCTATTGTTTCAAAACCTACCATTTTGACTTTCTAAGATATCAAAAATAAGTATTTCTTAAAAAACTTAACTTGTGGAGTAAATTTTGTTTCATTTCCCATCTGCATTTTGCTTTTTTGCCCATCTTATTAGTACAGTTGAGTAGGTCCCATGAGAGTCTCTGTAGTTATCATTCTCCATTGAATATGTAACATTTATTCTAAGTCATGCATTTGTAAGAGTACAGAAAAGAACATCCCATGGAGTGAACTAAGGATGCACATCACTTAAATTTTGCTAGGTTGACACCCAACACGAACTCACATATCCCTTGCCTTGTGGGTCTAACTAATTTACTTATATCCAGCAAGATTTTTGTGGGGTTCAGAGTGAAGGACCAGTATGTTACAGATCCTTAATATGGTCTTCTAATACTACAGTTCCTCTTACCAGGAAATTTAGCTGGCAAGCTGATTAACATTTACTGCGTTCATCCCAATATATCACAGAGACACAAACACATTGAAATATTTTTCCGGTTGCTGGTAATTGGGGGGTTGGTGTGGATTGATTTTATTTGGTTTGATTGCTTATAGATGCATATGCATTTCCTCACTAAATATGACCTCATTTGCAATTTTATGTTTTCACCTGAGGATTTCGTTTGACAATTGAGCTTTTGCCTTAACAGGCCAGCTAGTTTCCATAACTTCCGTATTTTTTTCTGGTTTGCTGTTCATTCAACAAATAGAATCTCTCAGAATTAAAGTTTAGAGTTATAGATGACTTTTGGTTTCATATGAGTTTCCTTTTTGTTTTTTTCTGTGCCTCTGTTGATTTGGGTTGTGTCCTGAAAAGTTATGTCTTTAATTCAATATTATCATTGCATTTAATTAACTATTACCTAGTTTCCATTTATCTTAAAATTCTATCTGATTATGTATAAATCTCACTTTGCTTACATGTAATTAATTCTTAAGAGGTAATTGAAAAATGACAAAAATTGTTAGCGCATAGAATATAAACAAGTGTTACTAACCTATTTTGTGTTTAAAGATTGATGCAATTTCTTCTGTATAAACTGCTAACAATAGTGATTATCATATTCTGTACTATGTATTAATTAATGGCTGTAAAGTTTGTGATGAATACTAAGTTTTTTAATTTAATAGAAAATCTTGCCATTTGAAAATTCTTCATGACAATTTCTCCAAATTATAAAGCTCTGAAAAGTAACAAAAACTAAACTGTTTTGGTGAAAAACTACAACACATATTTTATTATTATTAAACCCAATATTAACCATTATAAAGAATTTGTGATTACTTGGTATAGAAAATACTACATTTGTGCTCATGCGAGTCTATAAGCTTTCCATTACATATTTATTGACTATTTTTTTCCCATCATTGTCAATACCATTTCAGGAATGATCATTTATTTTTATTAAATACCTACATTAAAAATGTTGTGCAACACAAAAGATGCTCTATATTATTTCAGATAGGTTCTAATAAGTACTATAGTTATTACTAATGGTGTTCCATAGTGCTCTTGAGTCCTTAAGAAAAAGTAATTTATTGTGACACAAAACTTGCTCACTGGTAAATTATTATGGTAGCAAGTTAAATATTTCACTTATACTGAGATTTTAAAACACAGAGAAAGAACTTTTAACAACCTAGATCATAAAAAGTGAACTAGAAATAATAAATAATTCAGATTTAATTACATACCAGTAAAACTGATTTAAAAAAAGGTGCTTAATCTTTTTTATTTTAATTCAGCAAAATACCATTAATATCCATTCCCTTTTCAACATAGAACAGTAGAAGCTCAAAAAAAAATGAAACTGCCAATGAGTATCTCAAAATGCATAAAACCTTTGATAATTTATCAGAATGTAAGTTGGAAATCTAGACAAGTTTTGATTGAAGTAATCACACAGCCTTCCTCAAATTGATGGACATCAATTTAAGATATATGTATGTTAAGTGCCAGATGACAAATTCAAATTCTGGAGTAATGGTTAGTAAACGAGTGGCTAATAACATCTTACACAATTTTTCTCTGCCCATGTGTTTAGCCTCCCATTGTTATTTTGCTGTACATGCTTTCCTACATATTGTACCTGAAAAATACCAAAGTGTGACCTCAGAGAACATGCATTCTGTTATTTTTTTTCTGAAAACTGTACCTTCAGATAGATAGATAGATAGATAGATTGACAGATAGGCACAAATAGATATAAATATTTAGATCCATTTGATTTCAATTTTCCTAAATGTATAGAATTGCTCTCTTGTTCACTTCTTTGTAGTGAACAACCTGTCCACTGTTGGACAACACTTCTGAATGAAATCTTTCTCTAATGATGTTATCAGTTGTAAAGAGCAAAACTGACCACTGAATTTGGTGATATCGAGGTGGTTGGTGACCTTCACAGAAAAGTTTAAATGCAATCCTCTTTATGAAAACCTGATAGGAGTCATTTCAACAAATATGGGATAAGGAAGAGTGATATCTAATAGAAAGTATCCTCTAAGGTGATTTTGAGCTGACTACTAGAGAAATAGGCTAGTAACCCAAAAGGAAATGTGAATTTATAGGAATATTTGTCTCATTTTTTTTAATTTAAATTTTATTTTATAGACTATGTTTCCATTGACCTTTTAAAATAAAATAGGTAAGACGAGGAAATTATTGATAAAGGAGAGATGAAATAAAAACAAGAGTAAACAGAAAAGTAACTATAAGAATACCTGCAGTGTTTATGTATCAGTCAAAGTAATTACCACCTACAGCCATCATGGTCACTTTCAAAAATCTCAGTGTTAATATGATGATTCCCACACCACCACCCCCACACTGGCAAGATTTCTGCTCCGAACAACTGCTCACAGTATCAGTAGATTTAGGCTACATAATCTTACAACTACACTACCTAGATTATATAGCTCCTAAAATCACTATGTTCCGAAAGAAGAAAGAGATAGAGAAGGCATATTGCCTTTCAAGTGCCTTTGTCCAAATCACTTTTACTAACAATATAGTTACATATTCTCCTGGTGGGTATCTAATAAGCTTTATGATAAGAAATGTACACAAGACTAACCATTGTGGTAAGAGGTGTTGATACAAGCACATGGGAGAGGGTCATTGTATCAGTATGTTAGGGAGAGAATGACAAATGCATTTAGGGCATAAGTAAACAAATGAATTTATCAATAGAATTTAGGATTTAAGTTAAATATGTATGGAAATAAGAATGTGTGTACATGACAGCAAATGAAAAGTAATGAGGTCACCAAGTTAGAAAACACATGTGTTAAATAATTGCTGTATTGAAGACATAATTGCTGAATTGGAAATTATTTATAGAAATATAGGTGGCTTTGGACAGAGCTGATAATTTTGAAATCAAGATTTTAATGATGGCTATTATTAGAAAGGATCTGATTTAAGGTGCAGCCATGAAATTTGGTGGTTAAAATTGAGTGGACAGATACAATTGTAAAAATTGAGAAGCTCAAGGAATTTAAAGCCTAAATTGTTGTATGGATAATCTATATAAAATGTGACAATATAAAGATTTCAACGTCATCCATTAGTGATATTGTGTCAAGTAATAAAATATTCAGGGAATGTGGGAAAGCAACCAAGTTGTATTGTTCAAGAGCATGTGTTTCAAAAGAACTATTTTATTTTGTTTTGTTTCTTCCAGAGGGACAAGGCAAAAAAGAAAAGGAACTATGTATAGTTATAACGAGAACATAAAAAAATCTGTATTTTCTACATTCTTCATGGTAGATGGGTATGGACCAAAAAAAAAAAAAATCTCAGAGAGACTTCAAGAGAAATAATACCCTTTCAGAAACTGAGCCTTTGGGGAAGGGACAAGACAATACAAATTGGTAACTACAATATGGCCTTAGGGATAGAAAAAACAGTCTGGGGAATATAATCAATAATGTAAATATTTTTCAGGGGGCCAGTTGGACTCATGTCTGGTTAAGGAGACCACTGCATAGACAGTGTAGAGACCTGACCACCACACTGTATTTCTGAAGCTGATGTTGAATAACATTGTATGTCAACTATAATTATACATACATATAGTCACGGGATGTGGATAGAGTGTGGGAATGGAGTCAATGGAATTGTAATACATAAGTATGATATCGGGGGTGGGAGGGCAGTGGATGGGGGGAGGGGGTTGTTACTTTGTGAGGGGTGAAAAGGATAACTATTGCATTGTTATGTACATCTGAAACTAATAAGAAAATAAAGTAAAAAAAAAAGAAAAAAGAAAAAAGAAGCAAGAAACTGAGCCTTCGGTTAAAAAAGAAGAAAGGAGTTAGGGGAGAGAAATTTTAGGATATGTAAAACTTTACTCTTTACAGACATTGAAATCCAGAGGAAAAATGGTAGCAAGTTCAGCTAATGGAAAAGACTTAGAAAATTATGGGTTTTTTTTCGGCAGCTGACCTAAAGAAGTTGATCCATTATGGGATTAATTTTGACAGTCTCTCATGGTCTTGCCAGAAGCTTGGAAGTGTGTATGGTTGCCTACATTTTAGTTTGATGGATGTTCTTTGGTTAATGATCATCTCTCATCCTATTCCCAACACCAGGTTTTTAGATATCGATGAATGGAAAAAGGAAGCCTAGAAATATCTATCCACTGTACTGATATTTCCTTCTTTAATAATTTATTCACTTTGAAACTGAAATATAAACTGATAGGCCAATTACTCAACAGTCAATAAAAGAGAAACAAACCCCATAGTTAAAGACAGTGATACCCTTTCTAAAATTCAGCTGTCAATATAGCCCCAATAGCCCAATAGCCACTGGATGCTATTGACCTAGAAATGCTTAATTATTTAGGTTTTGCCTAAGCCACCTAACATAAACTTTTTTTTTGTAGGAATCACCTATTTCCCTTTTTCCTATACATGTGTTTTCACTATGGGGAGATTATTATAATTTCTCTTTTTGAGATGTATGTGAGAATTATTGGAACAATTTGATCTTTGCCACTACAATTAAGAGAGGAGCCAAAGTGAAATTCCTCCAGAGTTTACTTGCTTTCTTTTCTATCTTCCTCTCCTTTTGAGAATACATTCTGACTCATCTGGTATCAGAGTAAAATAGCTGTGTGAATGACTGAGTAAATAAGTGTGTTTAAATAAAACGTTATATATTATTAATCACATTAACAATACATTTAAAGTTACATTCTTTAATCAGATTTAATAGTAAAAAGCTTACATATTTTTTTTTGTCTCCCAACGTTCTGACTACTTGGTATTTGTTTCAACCTATTTTTTTTTCTTATGTCCCCACTAGCCCCTAAAGATTCTCTCTGTAAACGGTCCCAGAAATATTCTACATAATTCTTATAGACTATTTTGCTCTATGCACATATTTAGATCTAACTACTTCATTTTGGGCTCATAAATTATTCCACAATTTTTTACAAGGGCTTTTTGAGTGGCCTAGTTTGTAATAAAACAATTCCCTTATTGTTCCTAATATAATTATTTTTGTCTGAATGTTTTTATTTTTGCACCTAGACTCCCCCATTTCCACAATGACTGAGGATTGGGAGCCCCACCCCTCATCCCAAGAATAAGGTTGGTCTTGCCAAAAAGCCCCAAAAACTGTCCCAGCAGAGTCCGACTTCAGTATTGTTCCTCAAGATCTGAATTATTCAACAACAGATAATGAATAATTAATATAAGACATTAACAGTACTATCCATATGGAACTAAGACAGCAGAGACTTGTCTCTACATTCTTTCTTTCATAATGATAGGGAAAATGGCTTCTCATATATTGTGAACAATAGATGTAATTAGGAAAACACACGATACCTATAAAAAATGAAATATCATGCAGACTCAATGCAATCTAAGACATACTTAGAAAAAAAGAAATCTTTCAGAGAAATATTACCTTGGGAGTTTTAACACTTACATATATTTTAGGGAATCTTTTACACTATCTTGCACACAGTTAATATTTGTGATGGTTCCACAAAATCTCCTTTTCTAATCATAGCTGTGGTTTTAAATTTACATAAAATTATTCCCATATAATTTTGTTAGAATCCAGGAAAAAACCTAAAGTATACAATATTCTGGTGTGTACAATACCCTGCCTCTTTTAGAATTGAAAAATATTTGTCCTTTTGAAATGACTATTAATTTTGTGGCATTCAGTTGTTAGCCCTTCCTTCACTGTTTCAGATATCTTAAGTCAAAGTTAATGGCTTTTAAAGCTCTAATGGCTCAAATTAGCTGTTATTTCCCTTTCCTGTTTTCAGGCTTTAAAAAGTAGTGTTTTGTTTTATTTTGTTTTGTCTTCTTCTAAAGCTTAAAAAAAAAGAGAAAGAGAGAGAACTTAAAAATTATAACTAATTACTGTGATGGTGACTGTGGTCTCTATTGTCCTGATCCAAGTATCTCTAAATTTTGCTGTTATAAAAATCCATGTTACATAAATGAAAGAACTAAGTGCACCCATGTTATTTTAAAATAAATGTACATATTTAAAATAATTTATTATATATAGATATAGATGTGATGTGATAATATTAGTTCAACCTGAAAACTGTGCTTGAATTCATATTTTAACTAATCACTTAAAGTGATCGCATGCATCCCAAAAGGTCTATGAACTGACTTAAAAGTAATCTCAGTTGGCATTTTCTCCTTTAATACATAATAATACATTTTCTATTTAGGATTTGATGGGAAAACACAAATTATTGCTTCCATATTTGAAGCTTGGCTCAATATTATTGCTTTGTTATAGGTAATGGTCTATAATTCTTTAGTTCACAGTAGAGATTTTTGTGTGATTTTTTTAATTCTGGAGAAATAATCAAAATTTCTCAGAAAGAAATAATCTCTAGAGAAAAAAATTGAATGGATTATCATCAAAATAGTGCTCAATTCAAATAAATGCCCACTGTGATTCCATACTTTATGTAGGACATCATATAATTTATTTGTGTAAGTAAATATTTTCTGAGCCTCTTCTATTCCTATTGGAAGACTATACTTGTATATAATATATGCATTATTAAAAGTTTTGATGTTATATTCTCTCTGACAATTTTCTTCTATAAAGACCTGCATCTCTGATACTTGGTTCATTTGACTGATGCCATGAAACCCAAAAAAGATGTGCAAGAGGTCTTTTAAGACTTAATTTTGGCATTCAAAGACAGTGTCCAGATCCTGTA
Organism: Hipposideros armiger; assembly: GCF_001890085.2. Lineage (NCBI taxonomy): Eukaryota > Metazoa > Chordata > Mammalia > Chiroptera > Hipposideridae > Hipposideros > Hipposideros armiger. The sequence continues at coordinate 794,840 of NW_017732004.1, read as the reverse complement.
CTGATTGTACTCTGTATTTTCTATATCTATAAGACTAGCACATGAGCAAGTTCAGAAATATTCAAAATAATTCTGAAATGTTAGTTCAATTTCAGAAGGCATTTAAAACATTGAAGGGGAAATTAAAACAAAAACAAAAAACTCCTGGCTTACCTGGAATTTCTCTTAGGCCAACTAAGGGAAAGCACTTTAAATTCTTAAGACTTAGGAAAGTGGGGTTAGATATCCCAACATGTACTTGGGGCTATATTAAATTAGTTTCAAATAGACAAATCAAGATGCTGAAAACAAGTAAAGAAATCAAATAGAATATATGTTAAACATGTTTGAAGGCATTGAAGTGTCACCAAGGCAACCAATAGTTGAGGGGGTTAATATCTCTACTTAGGCCTAAGCCTGACATTCTGTGCTACATTTATCCTTGAGCCATTAGCTGATTTGTATGCCACCAGGAAAAAGCAGAAATGCTGAGAAGACATGTTCACAATTATACAAATGTTATAATAGATTAAAATGGACCACAAGTTCTCATAAGGTGGAGGGAAACTAGTAACTAGGTTTTTGCTTGTAATCTATGGCAGGATACATCTGAGATGCAAGGTGAACCAAAAAATATGCTAGTCTTCACAAACAGTGCATCTCAGGTTTGAATCTGCTCAATTTCCAGTAGTATAATTGTGATGTGCCTCAATCTTAAATGGAAATCAAGAGTCAGAGGACTTGAAAAGAACGTCCCAAATTCTTAGGGAAATTGGGAGGCAAAAATCAGAGTTTAGGTATAGACAACTTAGAGGTCCATCGTAAACAACAGAAATGTCTGTTGGCACCCATGAAAATCAGTAAACAAGAAGCCAAGTTGTGCCTAAAGCATAACACCTCTCATAAGAAGAGAAACATAAATGGGAAAATAATATATTGTCTATTGGTTAAGGAGATCTTCCAGAAATAAAAGTGAATTCTCTCTGGAAATAAAAAACTATGACATTTTACACATTGTTTCTAGAATTTCTTTCTTTTCCAGAATAAACTCTGCTTCCACTTTTAACATATACCTGATATAGGAGAAGCACCCCTTGTTTGTAAGTCATATAAACTTGGGCAAATATATATATATATATATATATATATATATACACACATGTATATATATGTATATAAATATATATACATACATATATACACACACACACATATATATATATATATTTATGTGTTTGGGTGTTAGATACCTAAGAACAGGGATGCTCCTAAGGTGAGCTCCATATTAGATTTACCTCTGACTGGGGACAATTCCCCAACTGCGGCATAGCAAAAATCAGAGTTTAGGAGTCCAAGCAGAGTGCAGTGTTCGCAGTGAGAGGGGGCGGAGGAAAGTTTTCAGGAAAGGTGTTGCAGCTGGCATCTGCAGAACTTTGACACTGGAAAAAAAAGTATGCAGGGGGGAACCAAGGGTCCACTCTGAGTCCCTGAATGAGGGCTGCTTATGGGTTTATGCTCAGACAGAGCCTGTTGAAGCTTATCAGAGAATGAGTGAGTTGGGAGAAGAACAGGGATACTAGTGGATGTGCAATTCTGGAGGAAGTTGGAGATCTGGCTCCAGCAGAAATGAGAGTCGATACCATCACTTCTTCAATACTAAAGGTCTGGAGCACGAGGCCTTCAATATACAAGATCTAAGTACAAGAAAGGCCTTGCCTTTTGGATAAGGAATATGACATGAAGTAAGTTCTAGAATATCTCCACACTAACACAGCCTAAAATTATGACTTAAAAATAATTTTACAGAGTTTAGATGTAGGTTTACCAATTGCTTGTAATTGCTTGGGGAAATATTAGGCTTTCCACGCATTACAGCTTCATACATTGAAGGATACACAAGCTCAGAATGAACAGCCAGCAAATGAATTGAAATCTATGACCAAAAATCCCCAAACCATATATTTGTTATCATGATTAATGTGATGAAAATGGGAATACAGATAATCCCTTTGAGACTGTGATTTTACTTCCTTTGGATCTATACCCAGAAGTGAGATTGTTGGATCGTACGGTAATTCTATTTTTTAATTTCTTGGGGAAACTCTGTAGTGTTGTCCAGAATGTAAGTGTCCATCAATGAGTGAATGGATAAAGGAAATATGGTGTACAAACACACACATTCATACATACTCATACACGCACTCTCAAATGTTATTCAGCTTTAAAAAAGAGGGAAGCCTACCATTGTGACAAAATGCATAAACCTGGAGGGCATTATACAAGTGAAATGAGCCAGACAGAGAAAGCTAAATATTATTGCATCACATCACTTAAACTTGGAATCTAAAAAAAAAGGTCACACTCATAGAAACAGAGTGTATAATGGTGGTTTCCAGGGCTGGGGAGCAGGGGTGGGGAAAGGAAAGATCTGGTATAAAGTTATAAGCTGTTAGTTATAAGATGAGTGAATTCTAAGGATCTAATATATAGCATGGTGACTATGATAATACTACATTGAATAATTGGAATTTGCCAAGAGAGTAGATCTTAAGTGTTTTTACCAAAAGTTTAATTTGTTTTTTTAATTTTAAAAAGGTAACTATTTGAGGTGATGGATGTGTTAATTAACTTAATTGTGGGAATCCTTTCACAATGTATATACTACATCAAATCATCTCACTGTATATTTTAAATATATTATAATTTATTTATCTATTACACCTTAACAAGCCTGGAAAAGTGACCAAAACAAATCACAAAAATATCACAGCATCCAAAATGTCTATAGCTTTTCATGAAATAAAGAGTAAGCAATAAAAAAAATGTCAGAATTATGAAGAAGCAGAAAATGTGACCTATGCTAACACAGTCTGTAGAAACCAACCCCAATATAGCCTATAGGTTGCACTCAGCTAACAATCAATTTTAGGTAGCTATTATAAACATTCAGAAAAAATAAAGGAAAAAATAATGATTGAAAATATAGAGTATAACAGCAAAGATATAAAAACTATTAAACAAATAAATAAACCAGAACATTCCACATCTACACCATCTCGGGATATGATCTGTATCCAGAACATATGCAGAGGTTGGCATGGTAGTCATTTTAGATATCTCCAAGCATTAGGCTTTTTTGTTATTTTTGTTGATGATTTTTTAAAAATTAATCTGGTGGGACAGAATCTGCATAGCATCATTTGAGAATCTAAAGATTACTTGTTTAACTAAAATCATTAAGACAAGTATTTCTATGCATATTAAAGTGTTCAAGGTACTTTTCAAAGTCATATTCCATCAACACTATTCCCATTACATATTTTTCTATCTTCTTTAGATAACCCTTTAATTTGGATGTAAATGATTCAACTTTATCAGCAACTGTAGAATTATCCCCCTACCTGGTGACTATAAGGTATACAGGTCTTAGGAACACAAAACATACAAAATCAGGTGCCCATGAACAATGTTTTGTTTTGAATAATTAGAGGAGAAAACAACCAAGGGGAGAGAAAAAAAAAAGTATTGAAAATGTCAATCCATGACTCTGGTTTCTGATGAATAGGATAGAAAGACCTTACTTTATGTTGTCTTCTGTCCTTTTTATGTTAATCCTGACTGATTCACAGGCGACTATCTGTGGCAATGACATCAATGATATTTGTACATTTGCTCCCTTTATTATCAGTGATCATGAATGTCTAGTACAAGCCATTTACTGACAACTTTTGATGTTTGTATTTCTTTGCTTGTTTCCAAAAGGAAACAAAACAAAACAAACAATGAAACCGAAAAAATAGTGGCCACGTGATGCTACTGGAAACTCTGCCAACCTTTTCTCTAGAAGCAAAAAGTCCCAACCACCACTGCAGCTAGAATCAATCTACTTGACTCTTGTTTTCTCACAGTACCAGTTTTCCATACTATGCCTCATTTTAATCTGCCTTTTTACATCAGCATACTTGGTTCACTTGAAGTGCATAAACAATCCCATTTTGTATTCTGTCTTGGCATAGTCACCAAATTCTAATTTAAGCTATATATGTGAATATAAAAAAAATAATGAAGCCTTTTTGCCAAAATGATTCCATTTTAATTTCTGATATAGCTGCAGTTCACAAATCACATAATTACTCACAATGAAGTATTCAAAATTGAAATTAGACTTAGAAACACCATCCAATGCTTCATTTCCTTTCTGGCAGACACTTTTATTTCCTATTGCTTTAAAGAGAAATCATGGAACAAATGCATAATGAGTTCTAGAAATTGAAATCAGTGAAACAGATAAAATCCTATTAATGATTTATTACATGATTTTCCATGGTTTGTTACCTGTAATACATGATTAAATTACACCATTAAGATAGTCTTAACATTGCTATTTTGAGAATGTCTAACTTCAAGAAATAGTTTTCCATTTATAGTAACAGTGTTTTATAATATTAGCTTTTTGCATACCCACTAAATAGTTCATAAATAGATTTAATAGGCACTTCCAATTAAATATTCGGTTTGAAACTAAGGATTTTTAAAAATCTTTTCTTATAAAACTACATTAAAATGTAAGTACATAATTCAGTGTTTAAAATCATATGTGGAAAACAAAACTGAATGGGTGTTAACTGTAGACAAGGTATGTAATCAATTTCAGTAAAATGAAAAGTGAGTGAAGACTAGGCTTACAAAAACCATGGAATATCAAACTCCTTCTCAAAGTGGGTGAAGCAGGAACTTGATGATCCTTACTCTCAAACCAAGAAAAACCCAAGATTTGGATGCATGAATGACACAGGCATGGGTGTGGAATCAAGATAAAAACTTGGAGATTATTTTAAATCTCTAAGAGGTACAGTTCCATCCTGAGGTCTCTGCCTTTTTTACAGAGGCCAGATATCCTGAGGATAATTAATGGATTAAAGAAGCCAGAGAGACTTGTCTAAGAAGATTTTAAGTCGGCAAAAAAATAGGAAGCCCCAGACTCGACATTACGTCTCCTTACGTGCTACTGTGTTCTATTAACAATCTCCATGTTTCCATTCCCTCACAGGCTACCCCCTCCCAGCCCCCGCCCCAGTTAAAAGAGATACAGGGATAAATTTAATTGGATTGGACCAATCATAATTCTTCCGCTTGGGCTGGCTAGGTTATCTTAGAAAAAAAATTGGATAGGAATGCTGGGAATCCAACATTGTCTTCTACAGTAATTTGAAGTATTGAGTGTTTTGGCTATGGAGTCCACAATTAATGTTTCAGTTTTGCCATTGATCTCTAATATGATGAGCATACAGAGGAGAAAATAGGCTATAAAATTCAAATTTCGTCATTTTGATTTTCAAAGTAGCCAGCGTAAGCTATGTGCAAAATTATCTTTGCTTATTTCTGAGTTGATAAGTTTTGGTACCTCATGGCCTACTTTACACAAATATTTTGAAAGAAAAAATAAACCTGAGAAAAACATTCAATTATAAGGAGTTTGTGAGATGAAGAAGGTAGTCATATCAAATAAAATACTTTCTGTAAAAAATGATCATATTTTCTTTCTGAAGAACCTCAAAGAGTCATCACTATGCCAATTTCAAAATAAACAAAGAATTGTAATACTGACATTTCTCCCGGTACAGATTTTCAGAGATATGTCCTTTCCTGACAATTTGTTAATTACCTCCCATATAAACAGTGCAAAATAAAAAATGTCTAAAACCGAATCTTTGAATCCTCTTGCAATATGCTACTTTTGTCTGTTTCACCCATCTCAAGAATTGGGAAGGTAAACTGAAGTCATCTTGACACCTTTTTTCTATATACTTCAAGCAATCCATCGCAAAACATTTCAATACTACCTAAAAATACACTACATCTTCATTATTTCTCACCACTCCAATTACTACGTCCTGAATTCTAATTTTGAAGTCCTGCAGTGGGCTCCAAAGTTATCCCCTTGCTTTCACTCTTGACAAACCAACCCCACAAAGACCATTGTCTATCTAGCAGCCCAACTGGTACTTTAAAATTCTAAATCAAATGAGGTCATAAACTCCCTGCTTAGAACCCTCCCTTGACTTCCCTGCTCAGGTCTGATGGTCACTCAGCCGTTTCACATCAGGTGGCTTTACACTTGCTGTCTCTTCCCACTGCAGATATTTGCATGACTCAAAAGCAGATTCCATTACTTTCAAATCTTTATATATACACATATATATCGTATATTGTATATTATATTTTACATACATGCCCTTTTGCAATTTTAAATAACCTATGCTCTGTGGGCATAGCATACATACATATATATTGTGTATATATTTGGCATACATATATTTTTAATAATGGATGGTATAATCAATAAAGATTTGGATAGTATCTGGATCTTCCTGCATTTGGTAGGCTACATAAGAGACTTTCTTTTCTTATATATTGCCATATGACCAGTGACTAACATAATATCTGGAATATAGTAAGTAAAAATTCAGCATACATTTTTAGGGCCTAAATAAATGACAGACGAACATGTTGATTGTATATTTATAAATAGTTAAATTTCAACTACGTTTGATTGGTGCTTATATATGGAAAATACTGTGTAGTGAACTTAACTATATTAGATATTAAAATACATTAGTCTCATATGTTATTTGTCAAGATTCTTATTTCTACTGTTTGACAAGATAATTCCCAGTTATTCAAAATATTTTCATGTTGGCCTAACCTAATTTTGACAGTTTAAATTTGTTATAATATTCAGTTTTTAAATTATCCTATGCCCTCTCTCTTTAATAACATATCTACAAAATCAGTGCCAATTGGAGATATGCCATTTTTCTTTTTTGCAAACTAACAGTTCATATACGCTGCCTTTAACTTAGCACTACATGAATTTTTGTTTTGAAAGACAAAAAATAGCTTTCATACCTCATTGCAAAATATTGAAATCTTAACTTCTTTCAGTGTGCTCCGTCTTGTGACTTCCAAACAGAATGCAAATTATGCTAAATAATACACATTCATTCATTTGCTAAACTCTTTACAGTAAAAAAATGAAATTGCCTACCGTTAAATCACTTTGATCTTGTAATATGAATCTGGTTAATCAATAGTCTACAACCTGGTGAGCAAAATTTTTTAATAATTAGTCATGGTTTTCACGCTACCTGACATCAAATCATATTACCGGCTACAGTAATCAAAACAGCATGGTACTGGCATTAAAAACAGCACATAGATCAATGGAACAGAATAGAGAGCCCAGAAATAAGCCCATGCATATACGGTCATTTAATCTATGACATTGGAAGCAAGAATTTACATTGGGGTAAAGATAGTCTATTCAATAAATGGTGCTGGGAAAATTGGACTGACACATGCAAAAAAATGAAATTGGACCCCCTCCTTACAACATATACAAGAACAAATTCAAAATGGATTAAAGACCTAAATGTAAGACCTGAAACCATAAAACTCCTAGTAAAAAATATAGGGAGTAAATTTGCAGACATTACCCTAAGCAATATTTTTACTGATATATCCCAATGGGCAAGCAAAGTAAAAGAAAAAATGAACATATGGGATTACATCAAACTTAAAAAGTTTTTTCACAGCAAAGGAAACCATCAATAAAAAAAAAGAAGCTTACTGAATGGGAGAAGATATTTGTCAATGATATATCTGATAAGGGGTTTATATCCAATATTTATAAAACACTCATGCAACTCAACACCAAAAAAACAAACAACCCAATTAAAAAATGGACAGAGGATATGAAGAGACATTTCTCTAAAGAGGACATACAGATGGCCAACAGGCATATGAAAAAATGTTCAACCTCACTAATCATTAGAGAAATGCAAATAAAAACCAAATGAGATACCGCTTCACTCCAGTCAGAATGGCTATCATCAATAAATCAACAAACAATAAGTGTTGGCGAGGTTGTGGGGAAAAGGGAACCCTGGTGCACTGTTGGTGGGATTGCAGACTGGTGCAGCCACTAGGGAAATTAGTATGGAGGTATCTCAAAAACACTGGAAACGGAGCTTCCTTATGACCCAGCAATCCCACTCTTAGGTATTTATCCAGAGAAACCCAAGACATTAATTCGAAAAAATATATGCACTCCTATGTTCAGTGCAGAACTATTTACAATAGCCAAGACTTGGAAACAATCGAAATGCCCATCGGTAGATGACTGAATTAAGAAACTGTGGTACATTTACACAATGGAGTATTACACAGCTATAAAGAAGAAGGAAATCGTTCCATTTGCAATGATATAGATGAACCTAGAGAACATTATGCTAAGTGAAATAAGTCAGTCAGAGAAAGACAAATACCACATGATCTCACTTATATGTGGAATCTAAAGAACTGAATAAACGAACAATGCAAATAGGAATACTCTCAAAGACACAGAGGAAAAACTGACGATTGCTAGATGGGAGGGGGTGGGGATGAGGGAGAAGAGGAAGGGGCGAGACATCATAAATTGGTAACTACAATATGACCTCAGGGATAGGAAAGACAGTTTGGGGAGTATAATCAATAATGTTGTAAATTTTTTTTAGGGGACCAGATGGACTCATGTCTTGTTAGGAAGACTACTTCATGGACAGTGTAGAGGCCTGACCACTGCACTGTACATCTGAAGCTACTGTCGAATAATATTATATGTCAGCGATAATTTAATACATATATAGCCACGGGATGTGGAGTAGAGTGTGTGGAGTGGAGTCAATGAAATTGTAATAGATATGCATGATATTGGGGGTAGGGAGCAGTGGATTGGGGGAGTGGGGTTGTCACTTTGTGAGGGGTGAAAAGCATAAATATTGCATTGTTTTGTATATCTGAAACTAATAATAAAAACATTAAAAAATAAAAATTGTTCATTATGAAATATTTTCTAATTTCTACTGTGAGTTTCTCTTTGATCAATATGTTATTTTGAACTTTTAAAAATTTTCAAATATATGTGATTTAATTAGAAAAAATTAGTCATGGTTAACAGTAATGCAATTTTTTTCATTTTGAATATAATGTTAAATTGAAATTAAATAATTGATTGCACTAATATAAACTTATGAGAATAAAATAAATGCATGAAAATAAAACTTTAGACTGGCTATCAGATTTTTAATCAGTTTTGGGCAGATATTGCATTATGACATTCCTAATGGTGCTCTCTTGTCAGAATTTTGAACGGATATAATCTAACTGACTCTAGGTTAGCATAAATACACACACACACACACACACACACACAAATGCCTCCAGTGATTTTGATACATCATTTTCTCCCTAAATTTATAGCAGTGATTTGCATTAATAATTGTCAATAAGCTTTGAATTACTGGTTGATGTTAAAAGTTAAATTCATACTCATTAACTACTATTTTAAAACATGTCTTACTTAAAAATGAAATATCTTGTAAGGAAGGTTTCTAGGCAGATATTACAAAGATTACCAGACAAATTATCCATATCTCACAATAGATCATATTTTAATAAGTTTTGAGCTGATTTTTCATGTTAACATATTTGTCAGTGACTTAATCTGATGTTTATGCATTCTTGTTTTCTGAGAAATTATACCACCAAATATAATTGACTCCTTCAAAAATATATTTTCTCCAATTATTTTTAATGATAATTAATATCATACAGAGTTTTGTTTCTAAAAATCCAGATTAACTCATTCTTTTATTCTTTATTTTATAAGTCTTTTGGGTAATTCTCATTTTATTATCAACTAAGAACACTTAGAAAGACACTTCAATAACATTTTTGCTCACTATTAATTTTGGAAGTGTTCATCAGGAAATTTTATGTTAAGTGGCAAATTAGTTCTAGTATTTCAATGAAGTTCCTTTTTACTTACAATACTGCTTTATTTATTGTTCTCCTATTTCTTTTTCTGTATTCATTTGATATCATGCATTGGTCATTCAAGGACATAATTAACATAGATAGTCTCTTAATTCTCAGGACAAACATTCAATGCTTTTTATAAATGTATCATAATTCAGTGGATAAAGTTATTTAAAAAAAACCAAAAACATTGAGTGATTTTCTGGGATAGGGCCATATAGATATTTTGAATCAAAGCCAATAACTACATTATGTGAAATTATAGATTAACACGATGTTGAATTAGGATAGGACAGTCATAAAGGAATAGTGAATATTTAAAAATTCTTCTGGAGAAACATAATTTTAAAATCACAGTGTTTAAATTGTATCATTTAACGTCATCATTTTTTTGCAATGATAATAATGATTACTTTCAAACAAATCTAAATGGCAGAGCAGAAGGCTAAAAAAATTATCTTACACTCATATAAATATATAATTTTCTTTCTATTCTTACATTAATCACAATATAATTTACTTGCAATTTAAAACCCAAGCTTCAAAGTCATTTAGGTTTCTCCTTTATAGTTTTCAAACTGATGTAATTCCACACAAATTCTTCAAAATGCATGCAGTATGTTTTTATACATAAGAAATCATACTATTTTATTTTAGTAGGACACGTTTTTATCCATAGGGGCTATTGTATTGACACAATTTTTTTCATATATGTTACCATCAAAATGATCATTTTGAATATCATAAATTATCAGTTAAGTGTTAGGACATTTCTTTTATATTTCAGATGGTGGGACTATGGATCTTAGCAACTTTATGACATATCCTTCAGGGACTCACATAGTTGAGAGTCAGAATTGTTTTACTTTTGGCTTGAAATTTTAATAGTTTTGAAGTCCCATTAAATATTACAAAGGCAGAAAATAGATAATATATTGAAGTATTATTAGGTTCCTATTACCTTCCAGTAGGTAATATGAGTGTTATTCACATTTAATTTCAATGATAAGCTAAATGGTACATTAGACACAGCAGAAAAATAAGTCAGTACACTTGAGAATAAATTGAAATTCTTTGAAACAGAGAATAAAAATTGGATAAAAAGCTAAGCGACTCAGTGATCTGTGACAAATGATAAAGTGACTGTGATGGTTAATTTTATGTGTCAACTTAGAAGGTGTTTTTTCTTTTTTTTTTTTTAGCTGAGCCATCCTGCCACCTGTTGACAGCTCAGCAGCAGCTCAGCTCGGGCCGGACTCGAACCGCTGTTGCTCAGAGCTCAAACCTTTGAGCGAGCTCTTAACCAACTGAGCCACTCAGCCAGCCCAGAAGGTGTTTTTAAATGAGATTAACACTTAAATCGTGAACTTCAAGTAAGCAGATTGCTCTTCACAATGTGGGTGGGCCTCATCTAATCAGTTGAAGGCCTGACTAAAACAAAAAGACCAGCCTCTGAAAGCATGAAGAAATATGCTAGAGGATTGCCATTAGACTGAACCTTCACCATGGGCTCTCCTGGGTCTCTAGCCTGTGGGCTAACAGTCTCCATATTTGTATGATCCAATTCCTTATTGTAAATCTATATACATACATCCGATTTGTTTTATTTCTCTGGTGACCTCAAATACAGCAGTGTAATAAGTATTATAAGAAAGGGAATGAAGAGATAGAGGGGATAGAAGGGAAGAGTGGCAGAAAAATTATTAGTTATATAATTTCCAAAATTTTTCAATGGTAAAAATGTTACAAACCCAAGTAAGATAGTCAAAATTGTTATATATTAGATGATTCACCAAAATGGCATGCAGTTTCATCATAGATACATAGAAATTCCAACAGGGATTTTAAAAAATATCTATAAATATTAAGTCAACACTAAGATATAAATGGAAATGTAAAGATCTGGGAGGCTATAAACTGTCTTGAGAAAAACATAAGACAAAGTTGGAGAACTTGGTAATTTATTAATTTCAAATCTAACTACAACATTGTAGAAATCATGGAAATATAGGATGGGCACAAAGGAAGAAAAATAAATAAATGAATCAGAATGTAGAGTCTACATATAGAAACACACTTAAACTTTAACAGATTTTGCAAAATGACAAACAATTTATTAGGGCAAGAAAATTCTTTAATAAAACAATGACTCCACAATTGGATATTCATATGGAATAAATGAATCTAATTGCCTCACGCCTTATAAAATATTTAATTGAGATGCATTTCAGACGCAAATGTAATGGTTTAAGTTGAAATCTTCTGATCTACCATACAGGAAAACTCACTGCAATCTTAAAGTTATTAAATATTTTTTTTTTTTTTTTAAAGATTTTTATTGGGGAATTAGGGGGATAGGAACAGTGCTGGGGAATTGGGGGAAGGGGAACAGACAAGTTGCTGTTGTTTTGTTCTTCAATCTAGTTGTGGAGGATGTCGCTTCACTGGCCCAAGTTGGCACCATCATCGCGCTCTTCTCTGGCGAGGCAGATCAGTCGCCGGCTTCTGGACGGCCGCTCACTGCGGCTGCTGGCCGCTCACGCTGGCTGCTGGCTACACAAGGTAGCCCATGGCAACCCACTGCCACAGGGGCTGCAGCCTACGCCGTCGCCGGCGACTCCCGGCAGCCCAGCTCCAGGTTGAGCTGTTGTTCAGCATCTTAGCTGTAGAGGGCAGTGTCACTGGCCCTCATATGTGGGATCCGAACCGGGGCCCTCTGGCATCCCAAGCGAGTTCTTAACCATCGCGCCACTCGGCCGGCCCTATTAAATATTTCTTATACACGATATTGTAAACAATTATTGTCAAAATATTATACAACATTAAAAAATACATTTAAAAAACTGTTCATCTAAAAACAAATTTACAAAATGTAACTTTCACGGATTCATACCATGGATATATAATTCATATAGACAAACAGGACAATGACTGGAACAAAATCTTTAAAAAGAAAATCATACAAATGTCCATTAACCACTTGAAAAAGTAATCCACATCACTGGTCAGTAGGGGGATGTCATTAAGTAAACAATTAGAAAATCATGCTGACAATGAAAAGACAATACAAAAACTGGGTCAACTGTTTTCCATATATGTATAGAAAACAAAGAATTGCTATCAATAGGTAACCTTTCACAATAAGCAAATCAATGTAAGTAAACATGTGAAGAGATGCTCAACTCCTTTATGTTGGAAATGCAAACTAAACCAACAATAAGGCACCACCTAATACCCAAGATCTTGGGCAAAGAACTTGAACATGCCTTCCCAATGTAATTGTAATTCAAAAAAGGTAGTTGGTATACACAAATACGCATGTTTAGTATTACATTATGTTCAAAATAATATGCCATAGTCCTTAATACCATAATAGTCCTTAAAACCATTTAATAGTCCTTAAAACCATAGAGAAGTAGAATGTGACATTTCAGGAATAATCAAGGGAAGACAAACAAATGGAAGCCTGAACTCCATTTTTTCTGATAACTTATGAATATAAGTACTACAAGAAGGTTATTTCTTACATCCTATTTACCCTTCATAAATTATGTCACACATCCTTTCACTCTGGCCTCTCCAGTTCTCTGCCATTTCCTCTTTATCTTCTTACTCATTTTATTTTATCAGAGAAAAAAAAATATCACAGAAGGCTCATGTAGAAAATTCTTAAAATTTATTGTACTCCATTTGATAAAATATCCCAGCACAAATATTGTTTTTACAGGGAATAAAGTGATTATGAATTACTACAATAGAAATAATGATTAATTCTTATACTGAATGAATGCACATGAATGGAAAGCTTTCAAGTCTTCTCATTTTTGTGTATTAGACTCTAGGCAAAGAAAGGACAATCTATCAGCCCTGTTTCATTATTCTTAAGCTTTACAAGACATGACAGATTTTAATACTTAAAATATATTCAAATTCCTTAAGAGTAGTCATTCCACTCTCCAACAAAACATTGTTATTTCAACTCTGATTTTGTTATTTCTTACTAAACAATTTTATTGGTTTTAACTATTAAAGACATATATACATTTTCAATAATCAATACTGAATACTATCATCAAAGTTGATTAGACTAGAAATATGTAATGTGCTGAAAACAATATCAGATACTAAAATAGAAAAATTCTAATTCTTCCCAGCCCATATTTACAAACATGCAAAATATTAAGAATGTGTCAGTCTAGCATATGTTGTGACAAAAGATCACAAATACAGAGAAATTATCAAAATTTTGACCTCAGACAACCTTATACTTATGGCTGATACTGATGACTAGAAAACAGGAATGTGAATTGTCTAAATGAAAAAAAAAATAAAAAAGCAATAATAATAATGAATATTATTGCGAGGTTTTTTATTTTGATTACCCTTTTCCTCTCTTCTTCATCCTCCAATGCTATTTGTAACTTTATCATAGGGATTTTTTTTACTTAATTCTTGAACTACCCATTCTGTATTTAAACCATTCTAGAATGCAGTCCAAACTCTTCCTAAGGACAAGGTATATAAGATGTAGGAAGAGATTCTTTAAAACCCATCATGTTTTTTTTTCTTTCCTACTGAATTTTGCAAAGAAAGATAAAAAAATAACATGAAGGAAAATCAAATATATCGTATGGTACTTACAGTATAAATTAACATTCTTACATTTTTCTGTCATAAAACATTTGGGAAAAAAATCATTGTTACCAAAGAGAGCTCTACTGTCTTATCCACATACTGGGGGGTTAGCAACCTTAATAGTTCATATGGATAGTGGGTCACAGTTAAAGGAAATATATCCCCACCATACATAAAATGAAATCTGAGTTGATCTCTCTCTGTATGAAGATTTGGCACTATTAGTTTCAGTGTGTCTTGAGAACATTCATTTTGGCAACCTTGCATGTATGTACCCATTTTGTTCCAGTAAACCATATTCAACGACACAGGCAGTCTCCTGTCAATCATACAGGGAAGTTTTATTGTAGCTTGTATCACTCGTTTCAGAAAAATCACTTCTATATAGGACCTCAGTGAAGAGGTAGAGAAATAAAATTTAGTGTATACTGATGCAAAATTCAAGAAATCCATATTATATCTTTAAGTTAAATTGAAGGAGGTATAATTTAGATATAAGAATATTAAATCTTTTTATCTGTATAGTTCTATGAGTTGAGACACACATACACATCTTGTAAACAAGGAAATAACAAACATGTACACTAATTTTATCATTTCAAATTTTTCAGCAGTCCTAAAACAAGCCTGGCAAACCATGATGTTTTCCTTGTTTTTTTCCCCCCTTATTTGCCTTTTCCAAAATGGATACATGGAAAATACAAAGTGTAGGCTTGTATGTCAATGCTCTAATGATTTTTTATAAAAGCCTCTGGAGAAAAAGCTTTTTGTCCTGGTTACTTTCAAATCAGAGCAAATAACAGTCAACTTGAAATTGAGATCTTATAGTGAACCCCCGACAAGTAAAATAGAATTCTCTCAGAATGTGGATTTGAAGTAGATCCAACCTTGTTCATCTCCCTTCACTGTTGCCAGGGTGCTGATTTTCACTCAATTTGTAGGTTTTGGGGTTCTAAGGCAACTATTGCTTTGTCGGAAAAGTCAAGATGCATGTTTGCAGATTTTACAAGTTGAAGATGGAAGACCAAACTCTGCATTTTTGCCATATTTTACTGTTTTACTTCCATAAAGGGAAGAACATGCGTCAAGCTTGTGAAAAGTTGCCTAAAGTTTATAGTGACAATGCTTTACAAGAACATCAGCATCAACAATGATTCACGAAATTCTGTGCTGATGATTTTGATCTCAATGATGCTCCTTGGTCAGGGAGGCCCACCGAGGTTGATGACAACAAAATAAAGACATTGATCAAGTCAAACCCATGTTACATGACATGAGAGATTGCAGAAACATTGAACATCTATCATTCAAGCATTCATGACCACCTGAAGAAGCTGGGATACATGAGCAAGCTCGATATTTGGGTTCCGCATGAACTCAAAGAAGTTCATTTGAGAGTGTGTACAAACATCTGCAATATGCTCATTAAACGTGAGGAAAATGATCCTTTTTTGAAGTGACTCATAACTGGTGATGAGAAGTGGATTGTTTACAACAATGTGGTGTGCAAACGGTCTTGGTTCCGACGTGATGATTTCACCTCAAACCACATCGAAAGCAGACATTCATCAGAGGAAGGTTATGTTCTCAGTGTGGTGGGATTTTAAAGGTGTTGTGTTTTCGAGCTACTAACAAGGAACCAAGCATTCAATTTGAATGTGTACTGTTGGCAATTGGACAGTTTGAATGAATCCATCATCCAGAAATGCACAGAGCTTATTAATTGTAAAAGAGTTGTGTTCCATCGCGACAACGTGAGACCACACCCAAGTTTGATCACCTGTCAAAAATTATTGGAGCTCCGATGGGATGTGTTGCCATACCCACCATACTCACCTGATCGTGCACCGTCATTCTTCCACTTGTTTTGCTCGCTCTCTTCAAAACTCCTTGTATGGTATAATGTTCAATTCAGATGAGGCTGTAAATCAGCACCTTCTTCGGTTTTTCACAAATAAAGACAGGTCCTTCTGGGGGGTGGGGGGAAGTGAGGTGGCAGATTGGGGGATGGGGATTGTCACTTTGAAGGGTAAAAAGTATAACTATTGCACTGTGTTAGTTACAGCCAAAACTAATTTAAAAAAATGTTTATTTCACAATAAAAAAAAAGACAGGTCCTTCTATGAACGAGGAATTATGAAGCTCACTGAAAGATGGCAAAAGGTTATCGAACAAAATGGGCAATATATCATTGATTGATCTTTGTTCTTTATATAAATAAATGACCTTTGAAAAACATAGACAAAATATGTCATGACTTTTCCAACAACCTAATACAAAACTAGAGAAAGGAGAATGGACATAGGGTAATTTAAAATGCCACTAAGCCCACTATTATTACCAAGATTCAGCAATTTTCTTGAATAAATACTCCCAGATTGCTGTGTTTGTGGTTAATTTTCAGCATTTTGAAAATATTATGATAAGTTTGGCAGTTTTCACATACATTTTATTTGTGAGAGAATTTCAGAGTTCCTTACTCTACCATTTTCATTGACATCATAGTCTCACCTTCCTACCCTTGGTCCAATGTTCTTAACTAATAAAACATAAACTTTCTGAAATAATGAGGCCAGTACACCAAATTTGATATGGCAGTTTTGGGGTTTGCTTCTTGATATCAAGAGTTGTAGAATATCCTTAAACTGGACAATTCCTCACCTTTATGGAAAGCAAGAATATAAGTTATTATGATCAATTTGTTTTTCTGTCCTAAACTAATATAAATCATCTAGCTTTGTTACCTAAAAATGTATCCATTTTTTTCACTTTTGTCTAACAAGAACTTATGAAACTTTGAATTTTGTCTAAGAGGTGGAAAGGAAGAAAGAATATTTTCTCCTACCCTATGAATAAGAATCCAGATAATGAGGGCCAGCTGAGTGGCTAAGTTGGTTAAGAGCTCGCTCAAGGGTTTGAGCTCTGAGCAACAGTGGTTCAAGTCCAGCCTGAGCTGAGCTGCCAACAGGTGGCAAGATGGCTCAGCTAAAAAAAAGAATTAGGATAATGTATAAAATCATCATTTTTCATCATGTTTTAATGATTTTTTCACCCATCAAAAGACAACATAAGACACAATTTATACAAGTGGTCAGTTCTATTTATTAGTGAAAACAGTGATATTTTTAAATATGACTGTATGAAAATTTTTAAAAGTTAAAAAGTAAGTGAAAGTAAAAACTCAGAGTTTAATTCCTGTGTCTGACAACATAAGTCAGTTTATAAAAAAGAAAATAATGAAGTCAATACTTGTATTACTAGATCCTATTGATTTAAAAAGGTAATTGTATAAACTAATTTACTGTAAAGTTTTTAAGCAACACTTCAACTTTCCAATTTCAAAGTTATTTTATTCAAGAGAATTTATTGAAGTCATGCAGTTGAGATTAAACATATGATGTAAATTCTTACCCAAATGAACTAGTAACCTATTGTTAAAACACTTGCAGACTGATGGAGAAACTACACTGATCTCACCAATGTATTAATTTCATTTATAAAATGCATGTGTGTGAGAAATAATAGGCTGTTTAGAATCTTACATTCAACATACCAAAAAGTTTACTGCATATTTTAATCAAAGGTAAATTAATGAAATACTTCAAAGTTCCTGATATTGTCAGATGTGGAGCTCACTCACATTTTAATCCCTTGTTTAGTTCACTATCTCACCAATCTGCATTTCTACCAACAGTGTATTAGGGTTCCTTTTTCTCCACAATCTCTCCAACACTTGTTGTTATTTTTCTTGTTGATTATAACCATCCTAACTGGTGTGAGTTGATATCTCATTGTGGTTTTTGTTTGCATTTCTCTGATGATTAGTGATGTTGAGCATCTTTTCATATGGTATATACCCAAAAATCTGAAAATGTTTACCCATAAAGATATATGTGCTCTGATGTTCAATGAAGTTTTATTTATGGTGGCCAAAATATGGAAACAACCAAAGTGTCCTTCAATAGATGATTGGATAAAGAAGATGTGGTATATATTCACAATGGAATACTATTCTGCCATAAGAATAGATGAAATAGTGCCATTTGCGACAACATGGATGGAACTTGAGATTATTAAGCAAAGCAAAATAAGTCAGACAGAAAAAGTCAAGGACCATATGATTTCACTGATATGTGGGATATGAAACTGAAAATAACAAAGGAACAATACAAACAAATAAAGAAAAAAAACTCATAGACACAAACAACTGTTTTGTGGTTACCAGAGAGTAAGGGGAGAGGGGATGGTAGATGAGGGTAAAAGGGATCAAATACATGGTCCTAATAGAAGGAGAACTGATTCTGGGTGTAGAACACACAACATGATATAAAGATGATGTATTACAGAATTGTACACTTGAAACCTATGTAACTTTACTAACAATTGTCATGGCAATAAACTTTAAAACAAAAAACAAACAAAAAAAACCCCTCCTTATGGGCTCAAGAAATATAAACCGCCAAAGTGATCAAATTAAATCCGAAGTCTCAATACAAATTGGTAACTACAATATGGCCTCAAATATAGAAAAGACATTCTGGGGAATGTAATCAATAATGTTGTAAATATTTTTTAGGGGACCAGATGGACTCATGTTTTGTTAGGGAGACCACTTCATAGTCGGTGTAGAGGTCTGACCACTGCACTGTATATCTGAAGCTGCTGTTGAATAATACTGTATGTCAACTATAATTATATATACATATAGTCACGGGATGTGGAGTAAAGTGTGGGAATGGAGTCAATGGAATTGTAATAGATAAGTATGATATTGGGGGTGGGAGGGCAGTGGATGGGGGAGGGGGGTTGTTACTTTGTGAGGGGTGAAAGGATAACTATTGCATTGTTCTGTACACCTGAAACTAATAATAATAAAAAAATCCAAAGTCTCATTTCATTGCAAAAAAAAAAAAAATATATATATATATATAACAGAAAAAATGTTACACTATGAACAAAGCCATTAATTTAAATACATTCCTTTTACTGTTTCTCTCCATTCCTTCTGAAGAAATATGATTTTAATTTTCAAAAGATGATAGTTTCCTATATTGAGAATTTTAAAAGCCATTAGCAAGTCATGAGTACAGATTTAACATATTTGCTTTGAAAGGGATTTCATAAAACTGTTTTTTGTCATAAATTACATATACGAAATCTGAATTCTAGGTGGTTTAATCATGAGGTATTAATTATTTACCATAAAATATGTGAATAAATAAAATGTGCTGTTATTTAAACAAAAATAAAAACAAAACAAAAAACAAAAAGAAAAAAACATTTATACTTTGAATGGCTTTAAATTAACATTTTAAGTCAGATCCAACAGGATCACTATTAAGGTATTAATAATACTCTCTTTTTGCAAAATCCCATGGAAATATTACCTCAAGTACAGACCCCTCTGGAAGAAGGGGGGAGGAGAGTTCCTCTAGTACCACATAGCTCATTTTCCAGGTAATCTAGAGTGAGCTCACGGGGTCATGTTCTACCATTTCATTTATTGAACTACTCTGAATCTGCTGCTTTTGCCAATCAAACTCAATATTTCAATTGACATTAAAAATTGGACATTTTTTGTTTCCACTTTATTTTTCTCTTAGAAACTGACCTAGTTATGGTGATTGCCACTGATGTCAGTCTTAGATATCAGATTTTTGATAAGGCTAGAAGGTCATGCCATTTCATTTAGAGTTTACTCTCTGTAGAGTATGCAATTGTTTTGAATGACATGGTAAAGATGTTTTTCAACCCTCAGAAATTAGAGATCAAATAAAAAATATGTAGTTGTCAGTAAAAATT
Source organism: Hipposideros armiger (assembly GCF_001890085.2). Lineage (NCBI taxonomy): Eukaryota > Metazoa > Chordata > Mammalia > Chiroptera > Hipposideridae > Hipposideros > Hipposideros armiger. The sequence continues at coordinate 774,563 of NW_017732004.1, read as the reverse complement.
TTATATTGGAAAGTGTCATTGCTGAAAAATAACTTGGATTGATATAAGCATCTTTTTGGATTTACAAAATTACAGAAGGTCTAATTCAGTGATAGTGAAAAGAGCCAACCAACTGGTTACATGGCTTATGCAGTAATTTTTTTTCTAAGGGGTATCACACATGTTTTCATTCCTAGTCTCCATTGATTCCAAAAACACCATTTGAGGTTGAAATATTTGTAACTGTGATTTAACCAACATTACAGATATTTAGGAATTTATTCACAGCCAGATAATTGACAAAACAAGAACTGTGGAATCTAATTTTGTTTCATCTTCTATGTTAACTCTCTGCCCTCCAATTTTGAATTCCAAGAATATCCATCCAGGATCATCCCATCCCTTGCTGTTTCATTCTTTGGTCCTATTACCACTGCCTGAAGTCAAACTTAGTTTCCTGATTATTTAAGTCTGAGGATTAAGTGTAGTTATTTCCCTGGTTCATGTATTTGTGTGCCCTTCATGTTTATGAGTGACATCTGATATTTCTATGGCTGTCTGATTTTTTTTTTAACTTGGAGCTTCCTGGGAAAAACAGATCTTTGTATATGAAGTCCTTCTGAAAAATCTTTTAATAACAATCCTACCCTTATTTACTCAGCAATTAGCTGGTAACAGAGGCTGGCCAAACATGATATCCATGTATGCAGAGATTCGTCCAGGGTAATGGGACACAGGAGGAAATGTGCAGAGTCCTCTTATGGGGATTGGCGTTATGCAGGGAGAAATAAAATATTTCATGCTTTAACAGTTTTAAGTAATATATATATATATATATATATATATATATATATATATATATATATATATACCTGGTTTTAGTATATATGCTCTAGAGGATTAGGGTCTGTCAAAAGAAAAAAACAAAAAAACAAATAGATGGAAATAGGGAGGTTTTTTGAAATGTAAATTCTGGTTTGAGTTAGTGTAAAGCAATGTTACCCTAAATCTCCATTAAATTAATGGAACATGGATTCCAGTCTCTTGCAACTGAACTTCATGCTTTGATTATCTTACTATGTGGGACCATAATTAATTCATCCCAGCAGAAAAACCCTGAACATAGCTTTGATTTTAAGACAAAGATGAGTTATGCTGAAGGGAAAATTATATATATATATAATATATATATATATATATATATAATATATATATATATTATATATATATATATATTTACAATGAAGAGTTTTTCAACTTCTTTCAATATATTTACCACCCTTAGACAAAATTATTAAATTTTTAGAGCAGGATATCAATGCCAGTTAGTTCTTACTTAATAAAAATAACAGAAATGGTGGAGAAGAAATACAAGAAATCTCTAAGAGCTGTCGAGCACAGAAAACTGTAACCCTGAAAAAATAAATTGTACATGTCAAGACTCCATAAAGCACAGACTAGAATAATTGTAACAGAGTATGAAATACACAAAGACTAGCAAAGCATAGAGCTATACAGAGGTAAGATTATTCTTGACCATGGGATCCCAAAAGGGGCTTAAAGCCTAGAATCCATAATTACAGGGAGGATGGTTAAGACATAGGCCAGTCCTCCAAGTAATTATTTAAAGAATTACCTATACCATTTATTTGGCCATACAAAATTATCCTATACAAGATATTAATGATACATTGTATTAGTTTCTTTGAATTTAAATTAATCATAAATATTCTCTCAGCAAACTGGTGATGTGCCTAGGGGAGCTGTAGCTGAGGAGAATAATAAAATTAAGTAGAACTTAGTAAAAGAATAACTCTGAAATGTAGTACAGTGATAAAAAAAATCAGTAAATAATGGAAGTGTCAACCAGAAATAAAAACAAACAAATATCTTAAACTGTAAGCTTTAAACTTTTAGGTGTATACACTGCCTCTTAATCATGTATTTTATTTACATAAAAGTCAGCCTGTCAAATTCCTTGCTAAGGACCTTTATCTCACATAAAGAAAATGATTTGTAAAAAAAAGAAATAAAGAAAATGATTTGTACTCACAAAAAATTGCACATCATTAAGAAAACTTATCACAGGGCCGGCCGAGTGGCACGATGGTTAAGAACTCGCTTGGGATGCCAGAGGGCCCCGGTTCGGATCCCACATATGAGGGCCAGTGACACTGCCCTCCACAGCTAAGATGCTGAACAACAGCTCAACCTGGAGCTGGGCAGCCAGGAGTCGCCGGCGACGGCGTGGGCTGCAGTCCCTGTGACAGTGGATTGCCATGGGCTACCGTGTGTGGCCAGCAGCCAGCGTGAGCGGCCAGCAGCCGCAGTGAGCGGCCGTCCAGAAGCCGGCGACTGATCTGCCTCGCCAGAGAAGAGCGCAATGATGGTGCCAACTTGGGCCAGTGAAGCGACATCCTCCACAACTAGATTGGGCCAGTGAAGCGACATCCTCCACAACTAGATTGAAGAACAAAAACGACAGCAACTTGTCTGTTCCCCTTTCCCCAATTCCCCAGCACTGTTCCTATCCCCCCAATTCCCCAATAAAAATCTTTAAAAAAAAAAAAAAGAAAACTTATCACAGTGATTTATTGTAACTGTTACAGATTTTGATTTATATGAAGATTAAACAAAATTAACTATCTTAATTTTGAAAAACCAAAATAAATAAGTATGTGAAAGCTTGACATAGAAATTAAGATCATGAACAACTGATTTTGACTGAGAAAATGCAATACATATAAGGGCATTTTTAAAGTATGCAATTTGCACCTTTGAAGAGATTCTTAAACAAGCAAACAAGTAGGAAATAATTGGATAAAGAATAATTGCAAACAAAAATACCCAAGTAATTAGAATAGATGAATATCATGAAGGCTTTAGAAAAAGTTATACTTTGAAAGATGAAGGTGGAACAAACTTATAAATTTAAAATGACAAGAGAAGCAATTCAAAGACATAGCATTCTTGAGAGGAAACAAAAATAAGAAATTGTGAAATATGGGAGATAGTCTTGGAAATATACTATTCAAATAATAGAATATTCTGAAAGAAGAACAGAAGAGAGGAAACTAAGTATATATGATCATTTTAATTATGGATGAATAATTTCACACATTTGAAATTGACAAATTATTTCTGAACAAGAACGACAAAAAAAGATACACTTTAAAACTACTGCCATAGAATGAATGTTTGTGTCTCCCAAAATTCATGTTCAAACCTAATTCATATCATGATACTTGGAGGTGGAATCTTTGAAGGGTGATTAGATCATGAAGGTGGAATCCTCAAAAGTGGGATTAATGCCCTTATCAAAAAGACCTCAGAGAGTTCCTTGTCCTTCCTGTTATGTGATGATACAGTGAAAAGATGGCCAACTATGAATCAGGAAGCAGTTCTTACCAGATATCGAATAAGCTGTCACCCTCTTGGACTTCCCAGCCTCCAGAACTGTGAGAAATAAAAGTTTGTTGCTTAACCCACTGGTCTACAGTATTTTTGTCATAGGAACCTCAATATACTAAGTAATATACTTCTAAAATTCCTGATTTTTCAGATTGAAGAAAATAAAGCTTAAATCCTTTCATAATTGAAGATATTATAACCTATGAATAACTGATATTAATACTGGCATAATATTTCTAATTGACAAGTATTAAAAGATGATAATAGAGTATATATATTCAAATATATATTCAAAATTATATATAATTTAGTTATCTAGGCAACCTGTTATTCAAATATATGAATATATTAGTAAAAGGAATTATTATACTGTGATGGTGTATCAAAAATTAAAATCTCAGTGTACCAAGTTCAACCAACTTACCTCTCTAATTACATATTTTTGTAAGTTCAGTGTTAATTTTTCTGCTCAGTATGTGGTCATTCAGTGGTAGAGTTCAACATGGAAGCTAAATTGTCACGCTTGAAATCATCAGGCAAGAAACTGGTATTGCATAGAGATTTGCACACTGGCTTTAAAATTACATTAAGAACTATTAAAAGTGGCTTACACTCACATTTCATTAGGCCAAAGCATTTTAGATAATGATGCCCTTTGAATCACCAACTGGCCAGTTTCCCAATCACAGCACCTAAAGTAATGTCCCGTGACTGAAAAATGGAACAGGTGTAGTTTATTCTAATATGGGAACCTATGAACTTCAAGGGCACGTTAAGTCCTTCCATCATCCAATGAAAATGGAAAAAATAAGAAAAAGATAACATTTTTAAAAGTTCTCATAATTTATGATCCAAATATGTGACATTCTGAAAAAGAAAAAAACTATAAAGATGTAAAAATCAGTGGTAGCCAGGCGTTTGGAAGGAGAAAGGGAGGGAGATGTATAGGTGAACACTGGGCAATTTTAGGGCAGTTAAACAATGCTGTACAATATTGTCATAGTGTACACATTGTATCAAGTATTTGTCAAAACCCATAATATCATACATAAAAGAGTGAACTCAAATTCTATGGATTTTGGTTAAAAACAATATCAGTCCATCAACTGCAATACATTTACACACAAATGCAAGAAGTTAATAATGGAAACTCTATGGTTAAAGACAAGGTATATGGGAACTGTCTTTGGCTCAGTTTGTCTGCAAACCTAAAACTACTCTTTAAAAACTTGTCTATTGATTAAAGAAACAATAAACAAAAAAAATTCCCACTGGTAAAATACAAATAAAAAAAATGTTTTGGGGCAGTGGAGACATGTAAGAGACTGGTCTGTTGAAAGTCTCGTATAGTAAGGGACAGACATTTGACTGGATTTCTGGCTTGAAGTGAGGTAATAAACCCTATTATTTTGGGCTCTCAACCTCTGGGGAGGAGTACTCAAATCTGCCTTGTCTGTAGCACTTGCCTTTTATCTCTGGACTCTGAGCAGTTCTTTTCCTTTCCGTACCTTGGTACCTACTTAAGAGCACTGGAAAATATGCCTCTTGGCTGCCGAGCATCTTCCTCAACCTCTTTTCTGCCCCCAGGGTCACTTTAGTCCGAAAAAAGCAGATACTTTTGTTCTAAACTAGTAAATAAATTGCAAAACAATGATCTCAAAGGCATAGTATTGTTTTGTTTTGTTTTTTTCTATTTTATTCCTATTAATTTTTTGTGATAATTGCCACACTTGAAGGGTTTACTGTTGTTGTTCATGTTTATTTGTTTTAGATTTTTGCTTTGTTTGGTTATCTGCCTCTATGGGTATCTCCTTTCTCTCTCCCTTTCTCTCTCTCTTCCTCCTCCCCGATTCTCTAATCCTCTTCTTTAATAAATTTAAGCCTAGCAAGTTTAAGGTGAGTCTACCAAACTCTCAACACTTAGCAAATTTACTTTGGGTCATGTAGCCCAGTTAAAAGGGTTTTACTTGTTGATGATTTAATTTGTTTTTCATGTGACATAAAGATATACTATAGATATACTATAGAAACACAAAAAGATATACTATAGAAACACAAAAAGATATACTATAGAAACACAATAATGAAACTGAAAATAAAGCGATACGGGATAAAGGACAGCCTGAAACTAAAACACCAACATTTGTAGGAAATACTAAATCATTAATAACTTCTCTGTGAAAATTAGCATACTGTTCACAACTATATTTTTAAAGTACACAACATACAACTGTAAATCATCTATACTAAATTTAAATTATCAAGTAATTAAAACAATAAAGACAATAAAAAACAAAGGGACATTTTGGGCATAAAGATGTTGAGTAAATTTATTGTTAGTATCAATGTGTGTATGTACATATGTATGAAAAGAATATAATTTAATAGCTATTACTTATTAGTAGCATAAACAAAAATATTTAAGGCAGAATCAAATAAGAATCTTGCAATAACATAATCAAATTGTAAGGATTTCAGCCAACCAAAGACATAAACTCTGGAATAATGCTAACTAATCCTCACCCTCTGGAGGACTACAAGGAAAGGAATAGAATAAACAGATTTCTGAGACTCAGGATTTACATAACACTATTTTAGAAGACATCAACTGAAGTGATAGAAAGCACACATGAAAATGACAAAAATGAATATAAAAATGTAATCATCTTCTCTATTCTCCATAAATCAATATAGAGAGTTGGATTACATCAGCTCAGATCCCATGATTTACTTCACATTTCCCTTATTAAAATTCAGAGATGTTACTGCAGACTGTGTGAGCTCTAGTCCTTCCTCGGGCCTCCCATCCTAGCACTCCTCCCCTCCTCTCTTGCTCACATACCTCCAAAACCTGCTGGCTTTGCTTTCTTGGAATATTCTCTCACCTCAGAGACATTACATGTTCTCTTCCTTCTGTCTTACTGCTCTTCACCCAAATAGCTACTGGTTCACTCCCGGACTTTTTTCTGCTTTCCACTAATTGTCAGATTATAAAAAAAATACATCTCCCGCATCCTCTGTACAAAATAACAGTTCCATATCACTATTTCCTTATTCTGAATTATTTTTCCTTATAGTATTTATCAACTTCTGAGAGCTCACACATAATTCTCTTATGAGTATTTTTTCCTTCCATTGAATGCTAACTCCACCAATCCATTAGAACTTTGAAATTACATATATATATATATATAATTATAATATATATATAGTCAGACAGAACCATGATGCATAGATATGTGCCTCACAAATACATGTAATGAAAATAAGAATTAATATGACATCTTTCCTTCCTCCTTTCCCCCTCCTCCTTCTGTCTTTTCTTCCTTCCTCCTTTCCTGCCCCTCTCTCTTTATCGAGGGCCTTCAAATATTATTGCTACAATGATTCTACTAAGGCCTTGAGTCAATTGGGGTTATCTGTTGATTGCTAATAGCGAAATTACTGTGAAATGCAAAGAACATTGCCAGAAGAGAGTTGGTGGAGGGGTGGGTAAAAAAGGTGGAGAGGGATATAGTCAATAATATTGTGATAAGTTTGTACAGTGACAAATGATTAGTAGAATTAATGGGTGATCACATTTTAAAGTATAAAGTGTTGAATCACCATACTGTACACCTGAATCTAATACAACTAATAGAGTATTATATACCAAATATACTTTTAAAAAATTGCTGACAGATCCTTATCATGAAAGCAGATGAAATTTTATATGGGAAGAGAGGACAGAAGGAAAAAAAAATCTTTAAAATTCCTAGACAGGCATCAATACATCTATCTATCAGTAGTTACTTATTTTATTATAGAAATATTTGTACTATACTTGGATTTGTACTAATTCCTATATTTGGCCTAACTTTAAAAATTGGCTTTGGGATATTAAGAAATTTCAGGAAACTTATGAAATCAAATATGTCTATAAAAAAATCTTTGGGACATATATGTATGAATACATACACAAACATATACACATACACATTTATATATACATACATAGTACTGACATTAAAATTATTTATATAATCCCCTTATATTAAATAACAATATGAATAACTAATGATGTAACCATTCTAGACATTTAAAGAAGATGATATCTGCAATCCAGATATATATTTAAAATAATAAATATACAATAATAAATAAATAATAAATGATAAATCTACTTAAAAGATGTAGAACTCAGGCTATATGACTATACCGCCTTCTCATTAAGCTTATTGTAATATGTCAGACTCCTTGTTGTTTCAGATGGAGCTTGATATGTAATATTACTTCTCTCACATTTGAAACATACTCTGGTTATTGTTTACCTTCTATTCATTACCCACCTCTGTCTTATTAACAAAACCTACAGTTTATGTACACTGATGAATTCCCCAGATGGAAGAGTACACTGCACATGTTCATTGAGGCTAGAATTGCTTGGAATGGCAAGTAGAACTAGCTTCGTGATGCTTCTAGTAAAACTTTTACAATGTTAGCAAGCTCACCAGCACATGTTCTTTGCCCTTTGATCTTCTCTTTATTATTGCTTGGAATGTGGGCCTAATCCTTGAAGATCAACAGCTATCTTGTGAAGACAAGGCGATTCGTTATACAAAGGATGGCTGAAAAGATGGAAGAACCCTGAGTCTCTGATATTGTCAAAAAATGCGTTACCTTCCCCAGACTTCTTTCCTATCAATTTCTTCTTAGATGAAAAATCATTTTTATAAGCTCTATTATGCTTAATGCTCAATTTTGATTTACAAATACAATTTCTTTCCACTTCTTTCAATTCATTTTTTAAAAGAAAATTGAAAAAAGATCAAAAAGTCTAATTTCTGTCAATTGTAATTGTGTTGCATCTTCAATGTTTACCTGGAGATAAAGGAAATTAATTATGTCTATTAATTATATAACCTTGTCCTCAGAGTGTTCTAGGGTTATGAGAAGTTTAAGGGTGATTTCAATTCAAAATCTGCCAAAAATGAAATTTTAATAAAAACTTCATCCATATATTTACTGATACATGCCAATATGTTTTTCTAATGAAAAATAATTAAATTCACACTCAAGGTCTTAATATAAAATCATTTAATGTTAGTTTCATTAATTTTTATAATGTTTTAAAACAGAAAAGTGTATATATATATACATATATAGTGCCAAATCTCAAAGGCCAAAAGCTCAGCATGGAGATTTTAAGTGTTTTGTGTGGTACCCAATAGTTGGCATGCACTCAAATCAATTTACTTTCCAATGGCACACTTTTTTATCACTCATGAAGATTAACGTTAAACCTTGATTAAAATGAGGTGTGCTGACCAGGAAGCTTATAGAAGTTGACACACAACTCAGGGACAAGTCAATACTAATCAAGAGATTTAGGAGCATCATATAATGCTAGTGCCAGATGAAACCTAGTTAATGCAGGTAAGATATAGAGTTATTGCTGTTATGATGGAGCTTTACAGACTACAGTCAAAGGCTGAAGTCAGGAGAGTGGTAATTCAAATCCTACATACCGTATTTCCCCATGTATAAGACGCACCTTAATTTTGGGACTTGAAATTTGAAAAAAAAATAATTACAGAGTTATTTAACTCAAGTTTTATTCATCATAAAATTTATACAACTCCTAATCACTGTCAAAAACCCCCAACCATTAGCTTGTCCTCATCTGTGTCTGATGACGAATCACTGTCTTCATATATTGCCTCGTCCTCAGTTCCATCTATGGCATGACCTTTTGGAGAGTCCACTTCATAGTTGATGTAGAGGCCTGACCACTGCATTGTATTCCTGAAACTGATGTTGAAAAATACTGTATGTCAACGATAATTATATATACATATATAACCTCGGGACATGGAGTCGAGTGTGGGAACGGATTCAATGGAATTGTAATAGATAAGCATGATATCGGGGGTGGGAGGGCAGTGGATGGGGGGAGGAGGGTTGTTACTTTGTGAGGGTGAAAAGGGTAACTATTGCATTGTTCTGTACACCTGAAACTAACAATAAAAAACAAACAAACAAACAAACAAAGAAAAAAATCCATCTATGGCATTTGAAATGCCACACTTCTTAAATGACTTGATAACGATCTACAACCACTGTATAAGACACACCCAGTTTTTAGACCCCGAATTTTTCGAAAGAGGGTGTGTCTCATACATGGGAAAATACGGTACATATTTTTACCTAACTGAATATTTTCTTTACTTTTTTTTTTAACTTATTCTAGAGCCTGACCATCTGAGATAACCTAGGGAGTGAAACAAAAACAAAAAGGAATGAAACAAAGAAAAATATAAAAGACTTCAACACAACTGCTTTATTTTCAGTAATGTATGCCTTATGTGAATAACATTAAATAGGATTTTGGGTAACGTAACTTATACCTCATTTTTGTTTTATAGTTTAACTTACAATTCAAAAATCTCTGAAAGCATAGACTATAATGTACATAGACATATTTGTGCCCTGTGGGTTTCCTAAAAAATATGTAGGTCTATGCAAATGAATAAATCACGCTCATTAGCTTTAATTTATAACCATTACTATTATTACATAAAATTGAAAATACTTCTCTAGAATAGAAAGCTAATATCTGCAAGAAATGGAAAATTACAAAGGTGTTTTCCATTGCAGTGGTGCTGAGATTAAATCAAAGTGATTTCACTGATCTTAGCTCCCTCTACTCTCTACCGATTCAGTTCCCACAATTATCAGAACACGATAGCATATACTACAGTTATTGGTTTAGTAAGCATGCCAAATATCCTTGTTTCTTGAATTCATGTAAGAGTAGATAAATGACTAAAAAGAAAAAGAAAATGATATTGAATTGGACATTGCATATAACGTAATATGAATCCAGTAGATAATTTAGTATATTAAGTATTTGGGGAAAGAAAGTGTGTGGATAACAGAATCGATGCCTTTTGGAAGCTGCTTACATATATTAATTTTTAAAATGCAGACTGCCAGCATATTATTGATTACATTGCAGATACGGGAAATTGTGCTACAAGTTAGGCATGTCAAATTAACTTTCTGAGATGCACATATTATAATCTATAATGACACATGTATTGAAAGTACTTATTGATCATCATGAAAATAGTGAAAAGAGAAGTATATTTGCATTTAATACAGAGAAAATACTACTAAATCTTATACTTATCTAGAATTGGAAAAACAACATCAAAGATAGAGATGTGTTATCAAATATTGTTTTAAAATTAAATACAGAAAGCAATGGAGGAATGTCAGAAATTTTGAAAGCACACAATTATGACTTGCTATGTTTATCTATGCAAATAGTTATATAAAATATTAGCACCCAATATTATTAAATATATACTATATGTCTGGCACTGTATCTCATAATATTTATCATTTTAATAATCCTACAAATACCCTGGTGAAATAAGCATCATTTATTTCTATTTCAACTGTGAAAATAAAGGAAGAAATGATGATATCAATGGTTTAAATGTTTATGAAACTCTGCACAAAGCATCTTAGTTCAGAATTGATAAAGGTGGTATTCAAATCCTGCTCTCACTAAATATAAATCCTCTTGTAATGACTGTAGTTTGTAGAATATATGGCCTTAAGGTGTCTGTTACGGCAACTATAGTTATCTTCATATTTGAAAATGTTGAAAATATACTAACCAGGTCCTATTAAAAACAGATTTAAATGCCTATTACATCAAAATATTATATAAATAAAACTGACTTTGTAAATTAGAACATTACACTATTTATCTGATTCTGTAATCACATAGTATAAAATTAAACATGTTAATTTATAATTTTCACAAAGGAAAAATTAAAAATGTATAATTTTCTTACATGCTTTCTTAAACTAAAAATAATATAGGAAAAAGATGCCATACCACTACTAAAAACTAAAGAGTTTCCACAGATATGTTTTATTATCCTCACTTTAAACTGAGGAAAATGAAGCACAGAGAGTGTACCAGGTCTGACAAATTAGTTTACGAACTCATCCTAGAAATAGTGCTACATACCTCATTGCTGAATATCACTACAGTCACCTTCGAAGTACTCCCCTTGGGAAGCTATGCACTGACGCCAGTGCCTAGTCCACCCTTCAAAGCAGTTTTGGAACTCTTTTTCTGGAATGGCCATCCTAGCTGAATGTCATCAAAATGTCCTCCTTTCAACATTTCTTTTATGTTCTGGTAAAGAACAAAGTCATTGGGAGCCAGATCAGGTGATACAGTTATTTGTTTACTGGCTAAAAATTCCTTCACAGATAGTGCCGTGTGAGCTGGTGCATTGTTGTAATGCAAGAGCCATGAATTGTTGGCGAAAAGTTCAGGTCGTCTAACTTTTTCAGGCAGCCCTTTCAGCACTTCCAAATAGTAAACTTGGTTAACTGTTTGTCCAGTTGGTACAAATTCATAATGAATAATCCCTCTGACACCAAAAAATGTTAGCAACATTGTTGCAACAAGTTCACAAACTTAATTGTCAGATCTTGTAGGTATATCTTGTCCACACAATTATTAAAAGTAATAGAGCTATAGTTTAAACCCAGGCATTCTGACGCCAGAGCTCAAGCTCTGAACCATGGTAAGAAAAGATAGAAAATAATAAAACAGAGACACATAAACAGAGTTTAAAAAGTTGTTCTCAAGTCAATATTAGTAAGTAAAATAATTATGTCAATATTAGTAAGTAAAATAATGATGAAAGATTTAATTCTCTTATTCAAATTAAGATTTTGATATCAAAACAAAGAAACAAAAATCACCTACTGAAAAGTAAACAATAATGCCTATGCATGTGTTTATAAAAGTCATATCTAAAATGAATGGAAACAGGTAAATTAAGTTGAAGGCATGGTGTGTTCTCTAGCCCATTCCAGCCAGACTTTTATTTATGGGAATAATACAAAGGAGATAAAGCATCAAGACTGAATGTAAGAACAACATACACCGTTAGTATCATACGGTGATTTTGTGAACCACTGAGCTTCCTGGTGTATGCCCCCATCACACATTGTGCCCAGTGTTCTACAGGATTATTTATCTGATAAACAGCAGGATCTAGCTTTCGGTTTAAGATCTAATTTAGAGAGTGCATGAGTACATAGAAGCAAAGGGTTTTCATTGTGTATTGTGGTGCAGCATGTAATCTGCTTAAAAATTGCTGAAGTGATCATTGTGAGAGAGTACATGAAGTTGTGGCAAGGGCAGTATTGTTCAAAGGGTATTTTCTATTCTACATCTTTTTTTTTAGAACCAGCATCTAAATCCAAAAACAGCTGAAAATATTTTGAGGGGAATGTATCCTCTTATTTAGTACTCTATATGTAAATTTCCTAATGAGCAAACTCAAATCAATAATTGTATCCTCTTTTGCAAAGCAGATGCATACATTTGTAACATTTCTTATAAAATGCTAAATTTGTACACTTTCTATAAGTACAATCCTTCTCTTTGCTATTCTTATTTTTTTGTATCTTCAAAACCAAGGATTATTGGGATTTTATCCTGGTTTCAAGGTAAATTTTATGAAGTTACTACTAGATAGGGACTTTGAACATCATTAGCTTTCCTTTGCAAGTGAGCATGGCTTTGCCAGGCAAGGCTTCCATCACTGGAAAATTTCTCCAACCCTTTCATATCCATCACGATAGCAGTCTTCTGATTTCTTTTCCCATTTTTGTTGTTGTTGATAAGTGCTCTCAGATTTATAGAGTGGCATGGCTGGTTATAAATTCAACTGACATTATAATGCAACAAACTAGAGAATAGCCATCCAGTTTACCAATATATGATCTCATTTTTAGTGTCATAATCAATATTTGAACCTTTCAGAAAAAACACTGGTTTATTTTGTGTGTCTGGTGGTGTGCACCTTGATATCAGAGGCTCAGCTGCTCTGGGGATACAGAGCTGAGCTGCCAGGGGTGGGAGTAGACGATTAAAGAAACCAGTCAAATGTGAAAGAGTTAAGCCTTGAATCTCTGACTGCAATGGTATATCCAAGAGTCTAACACTGAAGGAAATTCCGACTGCCCCTCTTCTATTTCCCTCTGTAGAATAATGCACTGGTTGAGGTTCAAATGGATCAGTGGAGACAGACATGGGGATAGTGTCACCGTTGAGGGAATTTCGAACCAAATTCTCCAGAAATTTAATGAACCCTGAAGAGTGGGAAAGAAAGTCTAGGAGTGGAAAAACACTGGGTACTAACTCAGAGGGGGGAAATGTATTTTCAAGTTTTTCTCCCTCCTCCTGTCCCTAATCAGGAGGCCTCAGAAGAAGTGCTTGAAGGACTCCACCTAAGACCTCTGATAAAGAGACCTAGGAATGAAGATGATTGGGCTAAGAGTACAAATATGTAAAGCACGTGACTGGCCAGAGGACTTGAGTTCTGACTGACTGGAATTGCCCTTACACTTGCTGCGCAGCAATCTGGCGTGAGGCAGGCAGCTTTTCTCCATAAGGCCTGCCAGGTAAAGATTTTGAAATTGCCTATGGTCAGACCTGAAAAATCACACATAGATTTTAACCTGGAGCCAGACGCCCCACTTGATATTTGAGTGTGTACCTTTCTCACTGTGTTTTTTTCAGTAATGTCAAATCTGCTTTCTTAAACCTGGGCTGCAATATTTATACTCACTTTTAAGTTATCTTATGGCAGCAACCATCTGATGGCTCAGAGCATATCCTTCAGTAAACTCATGGTCCTACATGCCCACAGCCATAATCTGAGCAACTGCTTCTCTACTTCCTAAATTAAATGGTTCTTTTGCCATTTTGAAATGTGAATCAGACATTCTGTGCCATTCACTAAAAATACAGTTCAGCATTTAATTCCAAACACAGCATATATTCAAGAGGGAGTAAGACCTAATGACTTGCTCTCTGGAAACAATTTCAATAATTTATTGAGTTTTCTGTTTGTTATCTATAGAGACCAACAATGACTAACCAAAAAAAAATATTCTTAGAATTAAAGGAAGAGCTTAACCACAAGCACTTTATAAGCTTATTTGGATGATGGTCCTTGGATTTCAGCAAAAGAAAGTTCAACCTTTCTTCATGAAAAATGGGGCACCTTGTTTGTGCCCCAGTTTCTAGCAGAAATAATTAAATTGGTCTGGATGTGTCATATACATGTACTAAGTGAAGATGTGGATCTGTGCATTTAGGAAAGAAATGTTCCCACACTACAGGTCTATTATCAAAGATGGAGGAACAGAGGCATCTGGGCAAGCAAACGGTGACTTCCCTTTTCTCAAACCTGAATCACAAGCTGTAATCGCTCTTCTGAGATCAAGACATAAATATTGCATTAATATTGGACATCTACCTTCGTTTGCTTCACAACATGCCCCAAATTTAATTCTAGTTTTTCATTGCTGCCTCTTTCACCCATTTTTACCATTATCTTGTGGGACCCCTAATCCATTCAATGCCCTGTTACACAATCCAGAGAAGAAACATGAATAATTTATAAACCCCCATTATACTGCCACCATGCAATCATTCTCCACATAATGTTGATTCCTCCTTAAATTATCCTCATTATACAATATTTTGCTTCCATCCCAAATATTTTGCTCATGTATTCTTGGGCATTTGTAATATCCTTATGACAATTTCCATATTTCACCTGATGGCATTATATCCATGGAAAGAAAAACTGAATACCTCATTTTCCAATGTCTGCTCTGTAAATATAACTGCCTTTGCTTATCAGCATGCAATATTAGGATTATATTCGTGTTCTAACAATCAGCCATATTTCTGTCTACATGTTCATTACTAATCATATCAAATTACTTGCCTTTGATAAATGCATCATATAACCAGGATGAATTTGAATATGTAGCATGTTCAGCTCTAATAGATTAATTATACTGACTCACATAATCATTTATTCTCATGATTTTAGGATTTTATCTGACATCTCACTTTTGTGTATTTTTATGTATCTTGCTTTGTTTTTGTTTATTTTCCTCTTTTCTTTTTTCATTTATTAGATTTATTTTGGTTGGGAACACTGTATTTTTATTCTGGTTGGGGATGAACATTAAGAACTACTTTGAGATATTTATTTTCCCTGTACATCCACACATAATTTCACACAAACACCCAAAACCTCATCTATTTTGGTATATTTTACATAAGAATTTTATTTACATGTATGCATGTACATGTGTGTGAGAGTCATATCTATTGTATATAATTTACTGAACTTAGATTTTTTAATATAAGCATTACAGTTATTTTTTTAGAATTATTTTCTATACATCGTATAATTTCTTCCTTGATTTCTCTTCTTCCTGGAGTTCTTTCTCTGTAAGTATTTTCAAAATGAAGCTGTCAATAATGCTGCAATGAACATGCCAATATATGAAGCAACTTAGGTGTGTATTCATAGATGAATGGATAAAGAATATGGTGGCATATTTATATATATAATGTACTGCAGAATATCATTCAACAATAAAAACGACTGAAACCTTGCCATTTGTGACAACATGGAATGACCTAGAGAATATTATGCTAAGTGAAATAAGTCAGAGAAAGACAAATACTGTATGCTTTGACTTATATGTGGAATCTGAAAAATATATATGTATAGAAAAAGAAAAAGAACAAACAAAACAGAAACAGGCTCATAGATACAGAGAACAAACTGATGGGTGCCAGAAGGGATGGGATGATGGGTTTGGTGAGAAAAGTGAAGAGAAATAAAAAGTGAAGAGAATGTAAACTTCTAGTTATAAAATAAATAAGTCACAAAGATGTAATATACAGCCCAGAGAATACAGTCAATAATGTAATAACTTTGCACAGTGACTGATGATTACTAGACTTACTCTGGTGATCACATCATAAGCTATAGAAATGCAGAATCACCACATTATACATCTAAAACTAAAATAATATTATATATCAACTATACTTCAATAAAAAGTGCTGTTATGTCAACCTTCTGAAGCCATGTAGACTGTCATTACCTCTATTTCACACTGTGATTTAAATGATGAAAGTAATATTCAAATACCACATGTGTAGATGCCTAATAAGCATTTTTTGTTTGTTTGTTTTTGTTTTTGTTTTTAAAGATTTTTATTGGGGGAAGAGGAACAGGCAATTTGCTGTCATTTTGTTCTTCAGTCTAGTTGTTGAAGATGTTGCTTCACTGGACAAGTTGGCACCATCATTGTGCTCTTCCCGGGCGAGGCAGATCAGTTGCCGGCTTCTGGACTGCTGCTCACAGCAGCTGCTGGCCGCTCACCTGGCTGCTGGCTACACACAGTATCCCATGGCAACCCACTGCAGCCTACGCCATCCCCGGGGACTCACAGCAGCCCAGCTCCAAGTTGAGCTGTTGTTCAGCATCTTAGCTGTAGAAGGCAGTGTCACTGGCCCTCATATGTGGGATCCAAACCGGGCCCTCTGGCATCCCAAGCCAATTCTTAACCAATGTGCCACTCGGCCGGCCCCCTAATAAGCATTTTAGACTCACTATATCACTCATACCTTCCAAAACTCCAATGTTTGCATTTTAAATATTAGTAAATGAAAATATATTTTACTTAGGTTGAAAAAAATAGGAGTTCACCTCACGTTTTGTTCCACTTGCATAGTCTGTCATCAACAATCACCCTTGATTCTGCCTGCAAATACGAAGCAATTTTTTTATCTTTTATTTCAAAGCAATTTTTATCAAGGCTATTTTATCACACTGCTTCAAATGACCATAAGTCTCTATTAGGATTTTATAAAGTCATTGATTTTCATGGTTTCAATTTTCCCCACCCACTATAATTCACAACAAATGGGATTAGTAGATGTAATTCAGACCCTACATAGGATTGTTTTGTTATTTTGTGCCATTCAGTCATCTTTGACTCCTGGTGAACCTATAAATGAGTTATGTCCACAATGTCCTGTCCTCAACAGCTCTGCTCAGCTCCTGTAGAATCACGCCTATGGCTTCTTTCATAGAATCAATCCACCTCATATTTGGCCTTCTTCTTTTCCTGCTGCATTTTATTTTTCCAAGCTTCATTGTCTTTCCCTAAAACCCCTGCCTTCTCATGATGTGTCTGAAATAGGACAGCTCCAATTTTGTCATTTGTGCCTCCAATAATGTTGCAGGCTTAATTTGCTTTAGGACCTATTTGCTTGTCTTTCTGGCGGGCCAGGGTTTCTGTAGAGCACTATTCCAACAACATATTTGAAATGCATCAATTTTTCATTCTATTAGCCTTCTTCCCAGTCCAACTTTCACACCCATAGATACTAATTGGGAAGACGAGGGTATGGGTGGCCTTAGCCTTGGTCTCTAATGACTCATGTTCACTCTTGATGCCTTTCTTATTTCTTCCATTACTGCCCTTTCCAGTATCGGCCTTCTCTTAATTTGTTGGCTGCAGTCTCCATTTGAATCAATGACTAAACCAAGTTGTATAAAGCATCATTCTCCTTAAAACTTTTCGACAGCCTCCATTGATTATAGGATTACCTGTGGAAACGATTAAAGTCTCACAAGAACTGGCCTGAGTGCACATCTCCTTCCTCACCTCTTACTACTTTCTTTTTGGTCCTACTGTTCAGTCTTTCTGTCAATCTTACAAGAATTGTAATAACCCTAATTTTTGGCTATATCTATTTCCCTTTTTTTGTTATACATTTCCAATGACTGACTAGTATTGAAGTCTCAAGCTTTAGAGAAGATACCTCTTTTAATCTATCTGAAATGGCCCAACTGCCAATCACTATCTCTTTAGTTGAAATATGGTCTATGTATATATCTACTTGTCTATAAGTTAAATTGCCCAGTTGGAATATAAGTTTCTGAACACCAAGACCTTTGTTGTTTTACAGTGCTATATCTCTAAGGACTAAAAAATGCTATGATGATAGATGATAGATAGATAGATATAGGAGAATCATCTACTGAACATAATCTACTGAAATAAAGAGTTGATTGCAGTTTGAGCATACTTTGAATAGATTATCTATTTTGCAAGCAATTATATGAAACTTATAAATGTACATGCCATTATTATAAAAATATTGCTAAAATATGGTTGATTAGAATAGGCATACATAATCCTGAAACTGGCATACAGAAAAATGTTGTGAATATTACTCATTGTAATTAAGATATCAACTTTTCAAAAATTATTTTACAGTGTTTGGACAGTGTATTTAATCCCTGGCTATTTCAATCTGAAGAAATTACATATCTATCAATTAAGTATTAATGTTATTTTAAATCCAAGTAAAAAGTCTGGTCATGCTATATCTGATCATTTAAATCTATCACTTAAAAAGACATTAAAGAGTTTAAAATCTGAAATACATTCATATGTGTTAGTTAGGGAGGAATTTATATTTTTCTTTATATATCAGAAGCTTTACGGATATTCAAAAACTAAATAATGCTTGTTGCTTCTGCAAAATTAAGTTCAGTATTACTATCAAATAACTACAGTACTCTTGAGATTCAATAACTTGATGATTTTTAGGAGACTCAGAAGAGCTTCTTCAGAGTCAATATTAAACTGAGTATATCAATACTGCTATTTTGAACATTTATTTGTTCTTTGGGGAATTACAATGCTTATAGTGTTTACTTTTTGTTATTAATTTTAATCATTGAGAAAGGATTTAAAAATACCACTTTAGGGTATCTAAATGTTTTATTTTAGTGAGGGAATATTCAAATGAGAGCAAATAATTACCTGTTTTAGTTTGAATTGTCCTATGGTAAATATTGCATAAATAACATGAAGCAGAAGCATATGATTTTCAATAGACTTGGGAGGATGATTTGTAAAATTCATAAATGTTTCATAAATGCACTATGCACATTCTAACATTTATCTCTCTCTTTCCTTTTTATGGAAGGAAGGCTTATTATTACCTAAATA
The DNA here is from genome assembly GCF_001890085.2 of Hipposideros armiger. NCBI lineage: Eukaryota > Metazoa > Chordata > Mammalia > Chiroptera > Hipposideridae > Hipposideros > Hipposideros armiger. The sequence continues at coordinate 755,243 of NW_017732004.1, read as the reverse complement.
AATCTTAATATATGAAGAAAATCTTCCTTTCCAAATTTATTTATCTATTGCAGTTAAGAGAATCAGAAAATTCATAGGATTAGGAATAAGACCTGCGTATAATCATAGTTTTCCTCTGATTAGCTATGTACCTACTGAGATAATACTTAAATACACTCTGAGCCAGCATGGTGTCCAAGAATTTTTAGTTGGTGTGGGAGAAAACTCCCACATACACACTGGAATTGAGTCTAGGCACACAAAATAGGTTTCTTACATTTTGGCTGCTATGAATAATACTGCTTTGAACACTCGTGAACAAATTTTTGTGCACATGACACCAGGTCATACAATTAAGCAACTGATTGATTAATTCAACGACTCTACTAAATAGGAATATTTTCTTTTTTTTTAATTAAAGTTTATTGGGGTGTCAATTATTAGTAAAGTTACATAGGTTTCAGGTGCACAATTCTGTAACACATCATCTATATATCACATTGTGTGTTCACTACCCACAGTTAATTCTCCTTCCATCACCATATATTTGATCCCTTTTACCCTCTTTTACCACCCCCTCCCCCCTTACCCTCTGGTAATCACTAAACTATTATTGTTTGTGTCTATGAGTTTTTGTTTCTTCATTTGTTTGTCTTGTTCCTCTGTTGTTTTCAGTTTTATATCCCACATGTCAGTGAAATCATATGGTTCTCTACTTTTTTCTGTCTGACTTATTTTGATTAGTATAATAATCACAAGATCCATCCATGCTGCTGCACATGGCATAATTTCATTTTTTCTTATGGCAGAATAGTATAAATAAGTATAAATATTTTCAATCCTCACTGTTACCAATTTAATTAAACATATACGAACTCTTTTTTTTTGTGCTCATTCTTTTATTTACTAGTTTATATATTTGTGTATTTACAAAGTCTGAAAATTAAGTTTGCAAATTCATTCTAGAAAAAGTAATATTCACCTCATTGCTGAATATCACTATGGTCAACTTCAAAGTACTCCCATTAGGAAGCTATGCACCAACCCAGTGCTTAGTCCACTCTTCAAAGCAATTTTAGAACTTTTTCTGGAATGGCCATCAGAGCTGTCATCATATGGCCCTTGATGTCCTGAATGTCATCAAAATGTCTTCCTTTATCTTTGGGTAAAGAAAGAAGTCATCGGGGTCAGATCAGGTGAGTGGGGAGGGTGTTCTAATACAGTTATTTGTTTACTGGCTAAAAACTCCCTTAAAGACATTGCCATGTGAGCTGGTGCATGGTGGTGATGCAAGAGCCATGAATTGTTGGCAAAAAGTTCAGGTCGTTTTCATCTTTTTCATGCAGCCTATTCAGCACTTCCAAATGGTAAACTTGGTTAACTGTTTGTCCAGTAGTTACAGATTCATAATGAATAATCCCTCTAATATAAAAAAAGCTTATCAACATTGTTTTCACTCTTGATTTGGACTGACAGAACTTTTTTTTTTTTTGATGGTGGAGATTGGCTGACTTCCACTGTGTACTTTGATACTTTGTTTCAGGTTCTTTATTGGTACACTCATATTTCATCACCAGTAATAACATGGCCCAAAATGTCACCTTGATTCTCCAAAATGTCTTGGCAAACTCCTTTGTTTTTGTTCATTGGTGAGCTCCTTTGGGACTTTTTTGCACATGCCTTTTTCATGCCAAGATTTTCAGTTAAGATTGTCCTGTTTCTCCATCGATGTTTACTTTGTCTGCTATGTGTCTCACAGTCAGCTGACAATTTTGATGCACAACTCAATGAATTTTTGCAGTGTTTTCATCAGTTCTGCTTGTTACTCGCCACCCTGACCTCTCTTCATCAGTGATGTGTTCTCTCCTCAGAAAAAAAAACAAAAAACACATTTAATCCATTTGTACACTGTCATTTTCTTCATGGCATTATTCCCATAAACTTGGACTAATATGTCCCTATTTTCACTTCCACTCTTGCCGAGTTTAACAAAAAAATTAATGTTTGTTCTTTGCTCTAATTCAAACTCAGACATTCTTGTGAGGGCACACAAATACATGCAACAACAATAATGAATGCCACTCAGCAAGACACCGCCACACGTCAACACGCACACAGCTGTGAGACACTGATACACCAAGGTTATGAAACCTTACCAAGGTGTACGGTGCTGCCATTGTAAGCACACGGTGCCAATTTGGCGAACATAATTTAACACATTTATGTACGTATATATGTATGTATGTATGTATTTATATTATTAGTTTGAGGTATACAACACAACATAATGTTTAGACATTTCCACTCCTCCCAAAGTGATAACCCCAACAAGTCTACTACTCATCTGATACTGTACCTCCATACTGTTTTCTATAGTGGCTGTACCAATTTGCAATATCACCAACAGTGCATGAGACTTCCCTTTTCTCCACATCCTTGCCAGCATTTGTTTGTTGATTTATTGATGATAGCCATTCTGACAGGAGTGAGATGGTATCTCATGGTTTTTATTTGCATTTCTCTGATGATTAGTGACAGTGAGCATCTTTTCATATGCCTATTGGTCATCTGTATGTCCTCTTTGGACAAATATCTTTTCATGTGCTCTGCCTGTTTTAATTGGATTGTTTGATTTTTTTTTTGGTGTTGAGTTGTATGAGTGTTGTTTTTTTTATAAATTTTAAATATTAACTTCTTATCAGATTTATCATTAGTGAATATTTTCTTCCACTTAGTAGGATATCATTTTGCGGATGGTTTTCTTTGCTATGAAAAACATTTTTAGTTTGATGTACTCCCATTTGTTTAATTTTTTTGTTTGTTTGTTTCCCTTACCCGAGGAGACATATCAGTAAAAATATTACTAAGTGTACTGTCTTAGATGAACTCTGATTTTTTAAATATATCTTTAAAATTATACAAGGCACTCTTCATATTTTCTCTGAATTTTCATTTCTATCATGTTCATATTTGTTATTTTTGCATCCATGTAGTAAATATATACTCGTATGTATAAATATATGCAAGTGGAGAAAAAGGAAGTGACTGACAATCATTAGTTCTTGGATTCTTTATCAACATAGTTGGTCTTTTTCAGGATATTTGTCCTTTATTGAAAGAACTGAGCCTTACGCAATTAATTGCATAAATTTATATAATTCAAATTTAAATTATGCTTTTTAAATAAAGTACAATTCATTATACGGAGAACTGACTGTAAAATAAATATACTAACATAGACACAGGTATTTAATCTCATTATTAATCAATAAATTAAAACTTCCTTGAGGTAAAATTTAATACTAATTGATTATTTTTCTTGTAGTTGTGTAAATTCTATTTTATGATACAATTTGGCAATAACACAAAAAAGTGAGAAAGCAGACCCACAGTTCTAAGTGGGTTTACCTTGGACGAATCCCTGCACTTGGATATATGTGAGGGAATGTAGATTGAAGCACAGCATTAATCTCCCCAGGGCAGAAACAACATAAATTTTCCTCAGTAGGAGGGTAGACAAATGAATTGTGGATTATAAATACAATGCATTATTAAACAACAAGAGAAGTGAATGTACAAATCATGCGGGTCTAAGTAGGGACAACCTATACTAATATTTTCAGAAGAAGAAGCAATTTGCCTCATGATCTGTGAAGTTTGATATTTATGGGATATTTAAATGACCCAAAAATATATTCTTATGATTGCATTTTAAAAAATAAAAATAATGCATATTTATGATTGCAGCTACAGAATAGGGATTATATCTGGGATATAACAGAAGAAGGACTAGGCTGAATTAAGAACTTGCTTTAATTGTTATTAAATTTTAATTTAAAAATACAAATATGGCAAAATACGTGTCTATTAAAATGATATGACCATTTGAAAATGTATTACCTTAGGGGCATATGATATACTTTCTTATTATATGAAAATCTCCAGGTTCATTCGATACACTTATGTTATATAATGCTATTTAACATATGTAGAAAATATTTCCCCAAAGAATAATCACAACATTAAAAGATAAATACAAAATTGAAAGACTCAAGTAATTTTAAATTTAAAAGCGGTGTTTCATAGAAATTCTCCCATATGAGACTATAAAGAAAGAAATAGAAAGGGAGTAAAAGGGAGAGTGCCACTGAGGCCAATAAAAGAGATTACCTGCCAATGTGGTTGTTGTCAACTCTTTCAAGGTAATGAATTTTCAAGTAATTGAAGATGGAGAAGTATGTATAGACTTAACATGTGCAGGCACTTAGTGATGTTAGTCAGAGTCTCTTCAGAAAAGTGTTGGGCCTAGATGCTAGCACAATGGGCATTGAGGTCATGAGAGATGAAGAGGAGAGATAAAACCTTCCCTGGAGACATTTGGCCATAACCAACCAATTAAAAACTTAGGGGGATGAGGCCTATCGATGTTTGTTTTTACAAGATCTCAGGTGATTCTGAACATGTTTAAAATGTTCTATGTTTTAAATATAGGTATCACCAAATTTTGAAAAAGCATTTATAAACAGATAATGGATATATAGAAAGGGGGTAACAACTGACGGATGGTAGTCCCTTGGGAGAATATGTTTAATTGCAAGTTAGGATGACATCCTGAGTATATTCCCAAATGAGGTGGATTGAAAAAGAGTCATTAGGGGAAAAGAAATAAAGGAATCAACATCCTAACATGTCTAATGGGACATTACCACTGATGCTGAGATAATGTATGATGGTATCAGAAGTTATCACAGTAAGGAAAAGAGTGATCCACATACTCAATGAATGTGGCAACTGACCAGTATACGTATAAGCAGGTGAAAAACCTGGAGAGATGGTAGTTTAATATCATAGGTGACCTGAACTTCGGGCAGCAGGGGTATTTATCAGAAGGGAAAATAAACACTTAAAAGCTACACTGAGAAACAAGACTTCAATTCTGTTTATTAAATAAACTAGGGTCTGTAATATAAAGTATTTCAAATCTGAGATGCCTTTTAGAAAAAGAGTTGACTTCAAAGGACTTGCAGATTTCAAATTAAAAAAGGGGGCTAGATGTAGAAATGACAAATAATTTTAATAAAACAGCAAATTTTGGTAACCATGAATTCCAATTTCAGGTGGCATAATGTGAGCACCAAAAAATACAGGGGTGGAGGTTGGATTATAGGAATTATGTATAGCACAATGGAAATCAATTCGTGGAAAACAGTAAACAACAAACAAACAAACAAAAAACTGAAGAAACCTGAATTTCAGGCTGAGAATCAGAAAACTAGAAACATTACTTTCATCAGCTTGCTTCCTGAGGGAAAATGCAGGTAACTGGAATTATTTTCAGGTGAGGAAGTCAAAGTGAACATTTGAAAAAACCAGTCCAAGTGTTCCTCAGTGATGGTAGGCCCTGCTAGTTCCAGGCATCTTAGTGAGTAAGTAATGAGTAAGTGAGCAGGAGAAAGATGTGAGAAAAGCAGTTCACAG
>NW_017732004.1:705493-746694 GCF_001890085.2 Hipposideros armiger | reverse complement strand
GGCTCTGAATATTTTCGCTCTGTGAAAGAGGGCTCTCCTTCTCAAGTCTCTCTTTGGCTTGAAAGAACATATATGCAGGCAATGGCTAATCCATTAAAGTATTTTAAAAATCATTCTGAAGATTGTTTATCCATTTCTCAAATATATTTTCTGTAATAATATTTATTATATTAATCTAAGAAACAAGTTTTCATTCAGATTTGGAAATTATGTGATAGTGGGATTCAGGCAAGCCTAGATGCTTTTGCATATGGCTATTCATGCCGAATGCTTATGGAGAGGGTACTGTTTTACAGATGAGGTAACTAATGTTCTATATATTAAGTAAATTTGTAAAACTGCTTCCTGAATATATCTTTTGAAAACCCATGTATTTTCTGTTTAATTACAAGCCCTAAGAGTTACAAAAACCCTTTTTTTGTTGTTGTTGTTGTATTTTTGGCTACTGTTTCACAATGTCACAGAGATGAAGATGTGCAATATTCTGTAAGAACTTTTGATATTCAAAACAAAATGTATGTATAATAAGGTGCCATGATCATTCAAGGAAGAAGACTATGAGTGTAAGTTAAAATTCAATCCTTTGCTTTCTAGACAAAATTCTTTGAATCACTACATCACAGAACATTTTAGAACAGGGTACTGTCATTCAGGACCTAATTATGTCTATCTGTATTGACTTTGCACATACATATGACAATTTCTATCTGCTCATTGTTCTCTTCTCTGCCAATAGAAATTGATTTAAAAAAGAATACACAGATATACGCTCACATCTCAGTTATGTTTTTAAAATTTCACCTAGACAAAATCATTGCAGTTTTGCTATGGATCTCTTTCCATGAAACCCAGCTAAAATGTTATCACCTAAATTTAAAATATTTTGCTTTCAAAATGAACCTTTCATTTATATTGTTTCTTAGTCAGAGACATTTCAGTATTTCTGAACCCTAAATCAATTCCTCTTGACAATATGTGTACGTCGTGTCATCTGGCAGTACAGATCTCAGCTCCAAGCACACTGGACCTCTGTCTCCTCACAAATTAAGCTCTCTTTAACCCTAAAATAATGGCACATTTCCCCACTCCTCAAAATATTTTTCCTTTTCTTATTCACAATTTGCTTGTACTCCTAATTTCATTTCACTTGAAATTTTATTACTGCAGGCATTACTTCACTGCATGATTTGACCATCCCAAACCTGTGTAACATTCATTACACTTTACATTACTCATCTGACTCTTAGCAAATGAACAAATATGTGATCATTTCCTTGTTAAACCATATGCTCTCAAGATCAATGTGTTGTCTGCTTTCTTCTCCTTTAATGTCATAATGTTATATTTCTGTTTAATATATAGTGGGTACCAATAATTATTCTCAAGAATGGGCATGTGTGTGACCATTATGAATTCTTAATACATACCAGTTATTGGAAGCCATATAGATGACATGAATGTACTATTTACATAGATAGATAGATAGATAGATAGATAGATAGATAGATAGATAGATAGGCAGATATAATTTGGAACATAATTTTTCAGATAATTTATATTCAGTAGCACTGAGTTGTATGTATGGTCTACATTGCATTGTTTTTCTGATTGTCTTTATGTTTAGCTTTACAAATCTCTGATTTCTTCAGTAATAATATGATACAGTATCTACCCCTTCCATAAATTTTATTTCCAAAGTTTCAATTGGGCAATGCTTACAAAGTGCTTTTCCCAATATAGACTTTCAGTAACTGTTAGCTATTGTCACCATATTATGAGAAATCTAAAATTATTTTATGGTAAGCAGAGAAGCAAGTAGCTCATATATTGTGAGAGTGACTGAACAGATAACTTAACAAATGTGAAAAAAATATAAACATAGAGGCTTAGATTATATTTAAACATATTGGGAAGATCCTGGTAGCTGATTTGTTTTGTATTTTTGTTTTCACCTTTTGTTTTTATTTTATTCTCTTTGTTTCACTACTCCTTTCTTTCCACTCATTTTCTTTTAAATTAAAAACAAAAGCAAAAATTTGATCCTGCAAGATACAGAAGAAAAACACTGTTTGAATTCCATTGATGGCAGAGACAGCCCTCCAGCTGATGCCTGTGACTGCTCTAGGTGAGGTCTGATTACTCTCATGAAAAGAGTGAAGGAAATGTAATGAGGGAATCACTTTCAGAGACAGCCTATGACTCCTGGGTTTGCATACACAGCATAGTAGAAAAAGAAAAGAAATTAGGGACGGGATATTTCAGAATGTGGGTTGACTTGGAAGGAAGCCAAGGAGGGTGGGGAAGGTAGAACAAAAGAGTCAACTCTGCAGCTTGATCCAGTCACATCTTCATTCCCCAGCGATATGGAGGCTGAATCATAAATTATATGCTATGCATACTATACCGAGTTTCTCTTCTTTCTGGCTCTTTAGTTAAATTATTTTCTTAGATATTTCAAACATTGGTCAAAAATATCAAGCTGTTCAAATACAAGTAATCTGTTTTTTTTAAGTATGAGTACTTTGACTCATATACTAGCTTTTTTTCAGTGATTTAAGTCTCTTAGATGAACATCATAAACACAGAGAGAGACAGAGAGAGAGAGAGAGAGAGAGAGAGAGAGAGAGAGAGAGAGAGAGTGTGTGTGTGTGTGTGTGTGTGTGTGTGTGTGTGTGTTTGAAAAGCTTAGTATCTTGGATTACTTGATAGATAATAGTAGAGTATTAGAGTAATATATAGTATAAAATAACTGCAGTGTCAAGTAAAAAGCCTAAAGAAAACATGTTTTCAATTATATTGTTATTTTTCAATGGCATGAACAGCTGCTTTACAGTAAAATAAGGAGAAGAAAATTACTTTAAAATAAATGCTACAAATATATTTATAACAATCAATAATATCCCTACACAGCTTATTACTTTAATCACATCTTTTTAAAAGCCCACTTATAAAACAATCTAATGGACAACTTTACATAACTTTATTTCCACATATTTATCAAGTTTATTATATTTCTATAGTATATTTATCCATGACCTTTGATAGGCACTGAAAAGTGAACTTCAGAAAGATATTACTCTTTTGCATTGTACCATTAACTATTATCCAAAGCAAAGTTGTTCAGCCTCAAGCAATCTGTATATTAGGAAGCAAAATTCATTAAAGAAGTTTAAGGTCTTAATAAACAAGCACTATTATCCAGAATTTATTTATTTTTCACTCATCTATTTCCCATTATCCTTTGACACACACACACACACACACACACACACACACACACACATATATATATTATGGTAGTATGTCTTACTTGTTTATTTGTCTTTATCTACAAAAATATGATAAGCTCACCAAGACTGGTACTGTCTATGATTCAGTTTTACATCCTCAGTGCTTACTATGTAAGTACCCAATAAATAGTGCTGTTCCAACAGTTTAATGTAGATTAGTCAATTAAAATATTGATTTAGTGCATTTGAGACAATACATTAGAAGATTTTAAAAAGATAATGTTTTCCACTGTTTATAAGAGGACATTCCTGAGTATTTCATTTCAGTACTCTCTTCATGTTATTCCTACTTAGAAACTCAGAAATTAAAGAATAACTCTGCCACACACCAACTGTGCTCCTTTGATTCAGATAAGGACTGACACACTGTCTAAAACATCTTTATCAGCATGAGGCTGTCTTGTTACAACTTGACTGTTTCTTTTTGAAATGGAAATAAATTTATTATTTATCAATTCTTGCAGAATTCTACTTACTTCTAAAAATTACACCACTGATAATTTAAAATACATTTTAAATCATGCTTATGAAATAATTTGACTTTGTTTTCTTTAATATTTTAATGTGTATAATGCTTTTTCATTTTGTTCTTATGAATATTTTGGTTTAGATTTTGGAGGCAATACAGATGCTCAGGTTGAGGTTATTTCCAGGCATTGGGTAGGAATAAAATATTCATTAGATTATAGCGATATCTGGTTATGTTTAAAATTTAGTGACAGATATAGGTCATTTAAACACCATGTAAAATAGTGAAACATTGGAGTACCACATCAGGCCAAGATGCAATAATAAGAGGGTCTATATTTATTGTCCTGCGTGAAATAAATAAAAACTTGAAAAAATATATCTTACCACAGTCTTCATGATATTGGCCTCTAGTCAACAAAGGACAGTGAAACAATCAAGGTGAGCCCTATGATTAAACACTGTCTAATGTTTTGAGAGCTTGCTGCCATAGCACAGAAAGGGGAAAATCAAGGGGAACTCAGCAGAATCCAAGATGAGAAGACAGAGACGAGAGTCTGGGGTGACCAAGGTAGCTAACGGTCACAAGGCAGAGTAATAAAAGAGAGAAATCGGCACAGAGAGACATGCCCAGAGATCTAAAAATTATCACCCTCTAGAATTCAGGCGAGTACTTACTGCACAGTCATGTGAGGAAATCACCTAAGACCAGAGGAAAAATACCAAAAATGATGAAAGAAACATCATCTGAACTTGCAAAAGACTATAAATAGCACCTATTTCCACCAACCAAAATAGAATGGTACATAATTCAAGGTACATTGGGTAGAATATTTAGACCTATTCTGGACTAAATCCCTCTCTGGTATTGTTCAACAAAGCTTAGTAGGAAGTCCCAAGGGGAAAAATAACTGTTTTCATGTCACTTAAATTGCATCTGAGAACAAAGATGAAGAATATTTATAATACAAAAGCATCCAACACCCTATAGGGTAATGTCCACAGTGTTTATTTAGCATTTAACAAAGAACTAACAGTTATACAAAAAGGCAGAAAAATACAACCCATAATAAAAAGAGATTTATTTGTCAAAACTGACCAGAACGGACATGGATGTTAGAATTAGCCAACAAAGATATTAAAACAGTTATTTTGTGTTATATATGTTCAATAAGCTAGAAGAATGATTATGTTACAAATAAAAAGATACAAAATAAAACAATCAAATTGGACTCCTGGAGATTACAATGACAATGTCAGGATTAAAAAAAAATACACTGATGGGATTAATGAAAAAAACACATTTAATAAACCTGAAACAAAGGCATAGAAACTATCAAAAATGAAACTATCCAAAGAGAAAAGAAGGTGAAAGAGAAATGAATGAGTACCTGTGGACTGTGGAACAACTTTAGGAGGCCTAATACATTGGATAATTGGGGTTCTCAAAGGAGAACTAGGGAGAGGAAAAGAAAATGAAGACATGATGGTGGAATATTTTTTAAATCTGAAAAAAATAGTATAAATCCAAATCTTAAGAAACTCAGAGAACTCAAAACACAAGAAACATGAGGAAAGTTAACCTAAGTCCTACTCTATAATCAATCCATAATCAAAACAGTTATTAAATGAAAACGGGGAGATTATAGTTAATAAAAAAGGGTTCATAAAGTGTTATTAATTCTGAAGCAGGTTGTAAACATATTTCAACTGAGCCAATTAGGGCAAAAGAATAATACTCTTAGCTATCTAATTTAGATCTCATAAAAATGGTATAAATTTCAGAAACAAACAGGCTTGTTTTCTTAGAATAATACTGGATTCCTGCTTATAGACACATGCTCCCTAAAAACCCCCTCTGAATAATCGGCAGAAAAGTAATGGCACAGCACCCTTTTTGATGACTCAATTTATGTGCTGCTGACTATAGTTATTGCTGTCTAATTCTGTGTTTAAATTTCTGGGGTTTTTTTTTTCAGGTTCCACCAATGGATTTAATAGGATGTTGGATACTGAACAGCAGAGTTACTAAATTTTGTATTTCCAACACTCAAGGTGGTACATTGTTAAGAGGGTAGCCTGGGTATGAAGAAAGTAGATTCTACTTTATTTCATTTAATATTGAGAACTATGAGGTAAAAGTTCTCATATCACAGCTTATCCTTCTCTTAACATGTCAAATATGAATACGAACACAAATTATTTTAAAAAAGGAAAACAACCTCGATGGTTTTGAGGGACGTGATATTACAGATAACTGCCCTCCAAAGTTGGCAAAATGGATATTTATGAGAAGGTCACATTTATACACACACAATTGAGACACTCATTGTATGCCCAATAATTGTTTTTGATTCAGACCATATTCCTAAATAGTTCTAACACCATAAATATTTATTGGCAACAATATACCCAGTGGTTTTATCAGCTCTGGTCCATGTGTTCCAAATGTCCTGTGGGGATGTTAGGAGCTGGCCTTGCCTTACTTAGAAAGGCTGAAATAGCATCCCTGAAAGCTCATCATCATAGTAAAAAAATAGCTGTTAATTCAAATTCAGAAAATGGAGCTATATTCCAAGAGACTCCCCATGGAGGCACATCAGCTTGAAAAGAATACAAAGTGCTGTTTGAATGGACTAATCAAATAATGGCTCTAATGGAACATCATATTCATCAACAAGCTGTGGGCATGACTGCTTCCTCTCCCAGACAGGAGTATATGTATAGTAGGAACTACAGAATTCAATCTTTTTAAAGGTGGCTGTGGTAGGGAGATGTACTTGACAGTTAGGCCCAATAAACGGGTTTACAGTGAATTTATGACCAGCCTAAGTTAAGGCAGAATGTCACTAGACTTTGTAAACGTATTCACTGTTCTCTAACCTCCCAGGTATTACAGACTGAGAGGGAATTTATCTTTCCCCATGGTGCAATTATTTGAGGTTGAAAAGAAATAACAATGAGTAGTTCCAAATTGGGGAGCCTAGAAAAGCAGTGTTACATAGTGACATCAGAACACCAGTGCCTTAAGTAGTTCTACCATGGCATCAGGGACACAGTTATGTCCAAAACTCAGATGAAATCCAGAATTTACCAAACAATGGCTTCTATTCTCTCTCCTTGGTTGGAAAATGTTTAGATAAAAAATATTTCTTTTGAGAAGGAATGAAGAAAGAGACAGTAATTTTAACTGTTGTTAGTTTAGCAAGCATTATTTTAGAATTCCTATCACAGCTATTTGTTGTAACAAAGATTTATAACTCACTAATCAAATAAAATTAAAAGGATTTATGTAAATAGTGATCCCCGAGATGAAAATATGTATTTGGAAGCTGACCTGAAGATCCTGACTTATATAACACCTATACAAAGTGACCACACAAAAAAATTATCCTTAGAAAAATTACACATTGAATTAAGTGACCCCATCAATGCAGGATAATGATAGTAAAAGAGTAATTCAGCTGGTAAAAAAATGTTAATACAATATGGATGTGATTATTGTATTCTGAGGAGTGACTCCTACTCTCCACAACATGGTTCAAATCCTGGTGGTCAATAGAGTGATTCTTTTGGACAAAACTTTGTAGAAGATGTTGTAAGACAAATAATAGCTACCTAGAAAATTTTAGTGAGGTGATATTGACTTCATCACAGGGTGAACTGAGAGGGAAGGAGTTATATCAGCAGAGTACATCCATGATATTCAGAATTATAGCAATAAAACACAAAAGATTAGGGAAGATGAGCAAGAGAAAGAAAAGAGATGGAATGTTTGAAGAAGTAAAATAGAATTAAACAACATATAAGGAAATGAGAAAATCTGGACAACACTTAACCACTCATTTAACAGTTATGGAAATGATGAAAAGTAATTTAAATTAAGAAAATTCTTAAATGACTATCAGAGAAGATTGGTAAGAGATACTTTCAAATTTAGATAATTTTTTAAACTCATGATGGAAAAATTTGAATGATACCAGACTGAAGAAAGGGGTTCAAGTATCAAACACTAATAAAAGAAATAAATTCTTTTTAGGAGAACCTAAAACCCACATCCCCTACCCCATTTGGCACATAGTAAATAAGTTTCAAAAGTTTCCTGAAGTATACTAGCACAATAAGATCTAAGGTTATATTTGCAGTGAGATCCAAGGATATAAAAACTTACAAGTGGAAAGTTAACACAAATTATAAAGCTCTCTAAAACAATCAAACATTAAAAAGGAGCAAATAGAGTATTTAGGAAAACATTTGCATCGAGAATCAAGGCACAAGCCAAATTCCAACAGAATTGTTATTTTATGGATAAAACAGTACTCAAAGCAGCATCAATCACCATGAAACAAATGGATAAGGAGGACTCTTACCTGGATCAGTAAAATTTTGCATATCCTTTTCTCAGGAATCATTCACCCGAATTATGAGAATAAAATATTATGATACAGTCTTTGTTTTTGAGGAAAATAAAAGAATATTACTGTACAAGAAGTAATTCATAAGGAATGCTATTACAACCATTGACAGCCACAGGGCATCTTAAAGAGCTGGATAGACAAGGTTCAATTGTGCCATATCAATGGAAAAAGGCAAGCAGACCACAATTTAGGAAAATGGCACATCCTGAGATTTAAACTCAATAATATTTTACTCCTCTGTAATCCCTTTGGTATAGGGAGAAAGGAGGAGATGGGAGGAGAAATTAAAAACATTGAGTGTACAAGAAATTTCATAAGCAAGCAACATTAATACAAAGCTGCTATTAAAAAAATCGGTGTGTGCAGGATTTTTTTGTCTCCATTCATCTAATACATGCCTCTGCACCACAGAAGAGAAGACTGAGAACTACATTCCCAGAATCCTTTGAAAGCTAAGTTTCATGTTAGATTGAGAAATGTTTAGCAAAATTTGAAAGAAGAAAACACATTATTTTCCAGCTGAAGTTGAGGGACAATGCACAGGCACTAAGCAAGATAAAACTCTTAGTTTCTAGTTGAATTCCTGTGAAATATTTATTTTATTGCTGCAGGTTAGTTAGACACTGGTAGTGGGTTCCTAGCAATTTAGGCACTTTCTTAATATCTAGATATCCATCTTTTCCTCAACTAGCCCTTCCATTGATTGTATAAAATTCTCTAATTCTCTTACTACTTAAAATAACTCAAGTGAATCATGTCTCCAGTTAGAACACCACTGACATTGCATTTAATATTACTATTTGACACCAGAAAACACACTCAAAAGTTGGTAACCTAATATTGGTTCATCTTACCTAGTTGGGTGTAAAGTGTTTGTGGCTGTTTTCCCACATGTAGGCAATGGATTCCATTAGTCCACAACATACAGTGGAAGAAGTTACTAATATTAGCAGGTTTCTGTGCAAATGTAAGTGAATCTCCCCAGGGGAGGTGGGAGCAGGGAGCAGGAATGTCTCTACCTTCACCTCACTGGATTATAAATAACTAGTTCCTGGAAAGATAATTCTATAAATCATATCCAAGAAATACTTGATATCTAGCTTCCAGGGCACATTTGCTATATAATCAGTTTTCAACTAAGTCTGAAATCCTGGACCACGACGAGATGTGAAAACACTCATGGAGCATTGTCTGCCACCAACATTTAGGGAAAAGTAGTGTCTCAAGAAAATACCAAGTCTAAATTGAAGTGTGAAGTTAAGAATTTAAATTGTAATTGTTTAATTGCTTTATTTGATGTTTTATTTCAATGATCACCTAGACAAAGTAGATGGTAGGGTTTATCTTGAGATTGAGCTTTATTGGTCAGTATGGAAAAATACAGACAAAGGAGCTCAAATAATTTGCACCTGTATAACTGCTATTTTAAGTTACAGATTTAAATCTGGACATAAAGAAAAACAAGAGGGTAATGTTAAAAGTAGAAAAATGTTGGAATCAATGAATATATCATGATTCTGGTGAGATGTAGTGGTGCGATTTGATAAAGTGGTCTGAAAAAGTGACCAATATCAGTGAGCTGATTAAGTGAACCAAAATACATAGTGTAAGAAGAATGAGATATTTCAAAGCATATTATTACGGCTTGATTTATTTAATGGCAAGATTTATAGTGTGACCATGACAGAACCTATGAAGTGGACAGAGAAAAATGGTCACAAGTTAAGAGGGTAACAAATAAAACAAGAGTTAATCCATACACATGGTTGATGTTACAGTAGAAATAACCAATTTGTGAATAAATTTTGGAATGAAGATGATTGTGGATTCCCAGGGTAGCTGGAATGCCTATGTAAGCCAAGGCAAACCTTGCTGAATTGTATGATGAAATACATTGAGATTGTAATGTACAAAGGTCCACCAGGTGCAATTTTTTAACGTTTTCCTCTGGTAGAAGCATTAAAGACACTGTTAGTCCAAGGTATGGTCTATGTAATGATGACTCATAACAGATTTAGTTATGTTTTGTTTTTGTCCTCAGCTTCTTGAGAATGTGCTTTACAACAGAATTTGTACTGGGGAGTAAACTAAGGCTGGGTTAGACATCTTCCCAAAGATTTTCAGAAACCCTTTGACGTACATACTATTTTTACAATTTTACAGAGGAAGATAAATGGTGCATAAATGCTATTTGAGTGAGAGACAGTACTGCGATGCTTCATCACCTTGGGCAACTAGCTAAGTCCTTGTGGAAAACCTTTATAATGGTTCCATGGTGTAATTTGTTGTTTCACAGCCCAAGTGATCACATCTGTAAGAGTTGGAATTGGTAATATTTTTAAAATAAAAAGCATAGTTTAAAATATTATGGATAGCAACATCGTTTCAATTGAAAATACAAATGCAAACACATTCAAATCCATTCTTGGGTACCTATGCTATTATTTCCAAAAGGATTGATAAGAGCCATTAATATTCTTGCTTCTGGGGAGAAGTTGTATTGGTATACCATGATGCTCTCTATTATGTTATTTTATAATATTTTGTACTGCTTTCTGTTACTAGATGAATATATCATTGTATGTGTGTGTGAATTATTTGCTCAAAATATTTTGCAACTGTTGATTAATTTAAATAAATATCCACTTTATAATTTTATATTAAAATGTAAATATGTAAAATAAAAAAATTGAATGATTCAAAATACTTCTCTAATTTTTATATTAATTTTTACTTCAACAGTAATTAATTTGATTTATTCTTCTCGGACTTTAAGGATAACTCATAGTAAACTCACTTGCAACTCTCATATAAAACAAGTTCATAAAAACTTTCAAGACGATATTCCTATGCAAGCTGCCAGAACTCAGTGTGAAACAGCATTGGTGTCATTTATATCAAAAGTCTTTCAAGGCAATGACAGAACTGGGCCAGAAGCAATGAGAATAAATTAAGTGATAGAGGATATTCAATGGTCATCTGAAACCATGGTACAGCTGAACAAAGAACCACTAGGTTATTTTCTCTTTTACATGGACTAACAGAAACAAAAGTCACTACTTCATATTTTGAAGAAGCAAAAATGTCATATTTGTACTTTTAACCTATTATCATTTATCAATACAAAAATGTGTCTTATTCCTTTTAGTTGATACCAATAAAATTCTCGATCACTTTAGATTACAATTATTTGAAAAGAGTAAAAACCAATGCATAGAAAATGCTCAGATGAGATGACATTCAATATGCTTAAATATTTCTCAACTGTATTTATTCTGCTGGATAGCTTTAAACTCAGCATCAACATGTATCAATTGTCCTCTCTCGAGGTAGGTAGGTAGGTAGATAGATAGATGATAGATAGATAGATAGATTGATAGATAGATAGATAGATAGATAGATACAGATATACAGATATACAATTATATGTAGGATCTCACTCAACACTGAAAGAGCCTACCTCAAAACTTATTTTTTTCACTTTATGTTTTCCATATATTTTATCTTATTTAAGAAAACCTTTTTTTCAGGGAGCTAATCTACATTGGGATTATCCTATATCTTATTCTTTGATCCCAACAGGTCCATTCTAAGCTTACATAATTTCTTACACCCATCTATGCATTTCATCACTGTTTTCCCTTCATTGTTGTAAATATTAGATATGAGTCCATATTACCATAAGCTGGTCCTCTACCTCAGGTTCACAAATTTGTGCATTCTACTCTCTCTTTCCTTTATCATTCCAGTATTCCTATCTGATATTCACTATTATTTTAGCAGCTTAATTTATCTCACATATTTTTATGTTTTCTGCCCAAATAATCTTCATTATTCCTCTAGCACTAGGGTATTTTCTGAATTTTTAGAGTCATATCTTGAATTGTAAACTCAACCTGTGTGATCTTGGTACCATCTGCCTTCTATTTTTGGCTATGAATAACATCAGTAATTTTTTAAACTAATAGTGGCTGTCACTTTAATGAATCTGTACATGTTTGTTGATACACTTCCTAAATAAAGCACCATAACAATAAAATATGTATTTTCCCCATTTTTTAACATATGAAGGACCACAGGCTTGGAGATATTAAATGATATAATATGTCTAAGTTTATATATGTAGTAAGTGTTGAAGAGTGGAATCACACTCTGGTCTATGCTCATATCTTTATATTGCCTACAGAAAATGTTTCAGAAAACATCATAAAATGGTCAAAAATTATTTTGCTTGGTATGGCTCAACAAAATAATTTTGATTTCTTCACATGGCTTTTCTAGCACAAATATAACTTTAAGTAGTTTATTTTTTATATACCATTGTCTACCTTGATTATAAGTAACCTAAGGCCATTATGACCCTCAAACAAATCTAAAAACAAAACAAAACCCAAAAACAAAAAAACTAA
Organism: Hipposideros armiger; assembly: GCF_001890085.2. Classification (NCBI taxonomy): domain Eukaryota; kingdom Metazoa; phylum Chordata; class Mammalia; order Chiroptera; family Hipposideridae; genus Hipposideros; species Hipposideros armiger. The sequence continues at coordinate 734,109 of NW_017732004.1, read as the reverse complement.
AATTCTTTCATGGCATTATGCATTTTCTCTGTGTCCCATTCGTCTTGTGCCTTTCCACCCCCCCAGGTTTAGTAAGATATAATTTAACCTTGTGTAAGTTTAAGATGATTTGATGAACATATATTGTGAAATCACCAGAATAATGTTAGTTAACACATCTATCACTTCACCAAATTAGCTGTGTATTACATGTGCGATGAGAACATTTGAGATCTACTCTCAGTGACTTTCAAATATATGTTATCATTAACTATAATCCCCATGATATACATTAGATCACCAGAATTAATTCATCTTATAACTGGAAATTTGTACTCTTTGACCTTCCCCCACCCTTCAGCACCCACCAATCTACTCTCCATTTCTATGAGTTTGGCTTTTTTAGGTTCCGCACATAAGTGATGTGATACAGTATTTCTTTCTCTGTCTGACTTACTTTACTTTGCATAATGCCCTGTAGACCCATCCCTCTTGCAAATGGTAAGCTTCTCCTCTTCTTTATGGCTGAATAATTTTTTAAGACACTCCATACTGTTTTTCATAATGGCAGTACTAATTTACATTTCCACTGACGATTCTCTTCTCTCCACACCCACACCAACACTTGTTCTCTCTCATCTTTGATGATAGCAGGTATGAAGTGATATCTCATTGTGGTTTTAATTTGCATTACCCTAATAATTAGTGATATTGAGCTGATATTGAGCTTTTTTTTTCCCTGTACCTGTTGGCCATCTTAATGACCTCCAAATCTGATTATCTGAGGACTCATCTAGTAAGTGAAAAGCCACTTTTCTCACTTATCTCATATATCGTTAAACTTAACAGAAAACAGGTATGAGGCTTATGATATTAACAAAAAACACCTGAACTTTTTTATTTACTAGAAAGCACCTTAAACAATAAAAATTATCTCTGACATATTACACTAATATATTGGATGATCTGCCTGTGCATTTTGTTGTTCATGCATCTGTTTCAGTGAACCATTTCCCCAAAACCATAACACTGTGTCTCTGACAATTAGAACAGACATTTTTTTCCAGATAAATTTAATATTTTAAAATAAAACACTATTTTGCCTTGAGGAAAACCTGGAAATAATATTTTTATTTTGTTTTATTTATCATTTGGATAGTGGGAATTCTTTCTTGGTCCTGAAATATCATAGTCTATATATCTGAAAGTCTAGGATTCATGACTTTTGATATTTTACTTTGGAGTCACAAAAAAATAATATTCCATTATATATATGTACCACTTCTTCTATATCCAATCATCCATCGAAGGACACTTTGGTTGTTTCCATGTCTTGGCCACTGTAAATAAAGCTGCAATGAAGATAGGAGCAAATATATCCAATAAAATATATCGGATAAATGTTTTCAGGTTTTTTGGTTAGACACTCAGGGGAGGGATTGCTGGGTCATATGGTATTCTATTCTTAATTTTTGAAGAACCTCCACATTGCCTTCCATAGCAGCTGCACCAATCTGCATTCCCACCAACAGTGCACGAGAGTTCCTTTTTTTCCACAGTGTCTCCAACATTTCTTATTATTTATCTTGTTGATGATAGCCATTCTAACTGGTGTGATGTGATATCTCCTTGTGGTTTTCATTTGCATTTCTCTGATGATTAGTGATGCAAGAATCTTTTCATATGTCTATCGGCCATTTGTGTGTCCTCTTTGAAGAAATGTCTTTTCAGGTTCTCTGTCCATTTTTTAATTGGATTGTTTGTTTGTTTTTTGTTGTTGAGTTGTAGGAGTTCCTAAATATTTTAAACATTAGCCCCTTATCAAAGGCATTGTTTGCAAAAATCTTCTCCCATTCTGTTGGTTGCCTGTTTATTTTGTCTATGGTTTCTTTTGCTATGCAGAAGCTTTTTGGTTTGATATAGTCTCATTCATTTATTTTACATTTTACTTCCTTTGCCTTTGACGTCAAATTCATAAAATCCTCTTTGAACCCAACATCCATAAGTTTAATACCTATGTTTTTTTTAATGCAGCTTGCTTCAGATCTTATGTTTAGGTCTATGATCCATTTTGAGTAATTTTAGTACCAGGTGACAGACAGCAGTCTATTGGGTTGTCCGAAAAGTCATGATGTATTTTGTCTATGTTTTTCAGAAGTTATTTATTTATAGAAAGAACAAATATCAATCAATGATACATTGCCATCTTTCAGTGAGCTTCATAATTCCTCGTTCATTGAAAGACCTGTCTTTATTTGTGAAAAACTGAAAAAGGAGCTGATTTACAGCCTCATCTGAATTGAATGTTATACCACACAAGGAGTTTTGAAGAGAGTGAAACAAGTGGAAGTATGACAGCGCAAGGTCAGGTAAGTATGGTGGGTGTGGCAACACATCCCATCCAAACTCCAATAATTTTTGATGGGTGATCAAACTTGTGTGTAGTCTCGTGTTGTCACGATGGAACACAACTCCTTTACAATTAACAAGCTCTGGACATTTCTGGATAATGGATTCGTTCAAACTACCCAGCTACCGACAGTACACATTTGAATTGATTGTTTGGTTCCTTGGTAGGAGCTCGAAAAACAGGACACCTTTAAAATCCCACCACACTTACAGCATAACCTTCCCCTGATAAATGTCTGTTTAGACGTCATTTGAGGTGAATGATCACATCGGGACCAAGACCGTTTGCGCACCACATTGTTGTAAACAATCCACTTGGCATCACTAGTTATCAATTTCTTCAAAAAAAAAAAGATAGCTTTCGTTACGTTTAATGAGCATATTGCAGATGTTTATACGTGCCGTCAAATGAACTTCTTTGAGTTATGCGGAACCCGAATATTGAGCTTGCTTATGTATCCCAGCTTCTTCAGGTGGCTGTGAACACTAGAATTATGGATTTTAATGTACCTGCAATCTCTCTTGTTGTGTGACGTGAGTTTGACTTGATCAATGCCTTTATTTTGTCGTTATCAACCTCGGTGGGCCTCCCTGACCAAGGAACGTTGTTGACATCAAAATCACCATCACAGAATTTTGTGAACCATCATTGCCACTGACATTCTTGTAGAGCATTGTCATCATAAACTTTATGCAACTTTCCACAAGCTTGACACGCAGTCCTCTCTTTACGGAATTAAAACAGTAAAATATGGCAAAAATGCACAGTTTGGTCTTCTATCTTTAACTTGTTGTAACATCTCTAAAATGCAACCAAATCGCTCAATTTTTTTTAGAATGAAGCTAGAACTGTCAGTTGTCAAATGACATAGCAATAACATAGATGTGAATAACTCTTGTACTTCCAAAAATGAACTAGTGCCATCTGTCGCAAACATGTGTCATGACTCTTCCGACAACCCAATAGTTTCATTCTTTTGCACTTGGCTTTCCAATTTTCTCAGCACCATTTATTGAAGAGGCTTTCTTTTCTCCATTGTATGTTTTTGGCTTCTTTGTTGGAAATTATCTGTCCATATTTATGTGGGTTTATTTCTAGTTTCTCAATTCTATTCCATTGGTCTGCGTGTCTGTTTTTCTGCCAATACCATACTGTTTTGATTAGAGAACCATATGATTTCACTGATATGTTGTATATAAAACTGAAAACAACAAAGAAATGAGACAAATGAAGAATCAAAAACTCATAGACATGGACAATAGTTAGTGGTTACCAGAGTGTAAAGGGGAGGGGAATGGAGATGAGGGTAAATGGGGTCAAATCTTTGGTGATGGAAGGAGAACTGACTCTGGGTGGTGAACACACAATGTGATATACAAATGATATATTGCAGAACGTACACCTGAAACCTATGTAACTTTACTAACAATCGTCACCCCAATAAACTTGAATTTAAAAAACAAATGTCACAGTTGACAATGATCCTAACTGCCACTTTAAACTGAATATCCCAACCTTTTAAAGTAACTTGAAGGGAAAGAACCTTTAAAGTAATTAGAAGGGAAAGAAAAAGAGTATTTTCTATGCATACCATTGTACCATGCCAATACAATAACAAAAAGGCATGTTCAATTGAAGTAAGCTGACAGCTACTTTTTAGATACTGAATATATGCCAACTATGGTATTAGTTATACAAGTACCAACAGATATAATTTGTATCTTCAAGTAGCTCAAGTTCCTCCAGGGGACATAGGGCATGCAAACAATTAGTTATAAAACTATCTAAAAGTGCTTTGTTAAATGTGTTAACAAAGTTTTATAAAAGCCTAGAGGAATCTATCTCTTGGCCATATGCGACTTATTGAGTCAAGTGAACAATCTTTTTTGTATTGTTTTGTTTGGTTTGGCACAAATAAACTGGATTATATGACTATTTTTAATAATTTGACCCAAAGTATTGACACTTACAATGCCATATTTATGGGCTGTATAAATGTATTACTTTCTATATGCAAAATACCAGGGTTGTTTATTATATTCAGAATGAGAAGCACTACAAACACAGGAAACATTTGCATATTCAGATTTTTTTTGTACCTTCTCTCATATGGCCTAGTCTCTGAGTACCTAGGTTAATTAACTAATCATTGCATTGTCAACTCTATTATTCTCTGTGCTGTATCCTATCACTGATTTGTTCTGGGTTAAGATTTATACTGGGAATTGAGAGCCAAGGCTGGAACATGCTGAAAAGTGTTCTATTTCTGTATGAAATGATAGATGTGACTCTTGCCCAGAATGACAACACATTGCACTGCTCCCAATCTGCAAATTGTTCCATTTGCTTGGCATAATAAGTATACTGATGTATTTAATTCTCTTTACCAGGGCCATGCTGTTCAATCCCTCTCTGCTAGCCAAATATACCAGAAGTCATAAATTTCTCATCAATAGGGAGACTAAATGTGATCTCTTTCATATTTAAAGCAGTGCTTCTGCCTTGCTCTTGTTATTTTGAGTTACTGTATTCGTAAAATTCAAGATTAGAAAAATATCTGTTGTGATCTTTTCACTTATATCAATGACTGAGTCTTAGCCTAGCAAACATCCTGATAAATTAACTGCACACCATCAGAGGTACAATCTATAAAAATGAATTAACGTTTGTATAACTATGACTTCTTTTCAAAATGAACTTTCATTTCTTGACTCCTTTTCATACACTGCAACTAAAAAAATAAAAAGTGCTTATTTTGGCTTCACATATTACAAAATGAAATGACTCAAATATTATATTCAGCTATGGTACCATATATTTGATTTTGCTTTCTTTAATCACATTCCCTATTTATTTTTATTTAATGAACATTAAAATAATAATGATTGCTTTCATAGTTTCCCCCAAAAGGAGCATGCCTCAAGGGCATGAAATCTGGAGAGTTTAGTGCCAAGTGTTATTGGTTTGCCTTATACTTTCAAATGAGCAGAATTATACCTAGTACTTACTATCTAAGCTGGGAAGCACCAAACTATGATGCATTGGCTCTATTCAGCCCATTGCCTCATTTTTTTTATTAGTTTCAGGTGTACAAAACAATGCACTAGTTATCTTTTATACCCCTCACAAAGTTACAACTCCCCTCCCCCATTCACTGTTCCCCCACTCCCGATATCATACTTATCTATTACAATTCCATTGACTCCATTCCCACACTATACTCCACATTCCACGACTATATATATATATATATATATATATATATATATATATATATATTAAATTATAGTTGACATATAATATTACTCAACAGCAGCTTCAGATGTACAGTGCATTGGTCAGACATCTACACCATCTATGAAGTGGTCTCCCTAACAAGACATGAGTCCACCTGGCCCCCTAAAAAATATTTACAACATTATTGATTATATTCCCCAGACTGTATTTCTATCCCTGAGGCCAAATTATAATTACCTATTTATGTTGTCTCATCCCTTCCCCTTCTCCCTCATCCCCACCCCCTCCCATCTAGCAATCATCAGTTTTTCCTGTGTCTCTGAGACTACTTCTGTTTACATTTCTTATTCAGTTCTTTAGATTCCACATATAAGTGAGATGATATGGGATTTGTTTTTCTCTGACTGACTTATTTCACTTAGCATAATGTTCTCTAGTTCCATCCATATCGTTGCAAATGGTATGATTTCCTTCTTCTTTATAGCTGAGTAATACTCCATTGTATAAATGTACCACAGTTTCTTAATCCAGTCGTCCACCTATGGGCATTTTGATTGTTTCCAAGTCTTGGCTATTGTAAATAGCGCTGCAATGAACATAGGGGTGCATATATATTTTTGACTTAGTGTCTTGGGTTTTTCTGGATAAATACCTAAGAGTGGAATTGCTGGGTCACACGGTAGCTCCATTCCAGTTTTTTGAGATACCTCCATACTGATTTCCATAGTCGCTGCACAAATATGCAATGCCACCAACAATACACCAGGGTTCCCTTTTCTCCACAACCTCACCAGCACTTGTTGTTTATTGATTTATTGATGATAGCCATTCTGACCAGGGTAAGGTGGTATCTCACTGTGGTTTTAATTTGCATTTCCCTAATGATTAGTGAGGTGGAACATTTTTTCATATGCCTTTTGGCCATCTGTATGTCCTCTTTAGATAAATGTCTCTTCATTTCCTCCATCCATTTTTTAATTGGGTTGTTTGTTTTTTTGGTGTTGTTGCATGAGTGTTTTATACATTTTGGAATATTAACCCTTATTAGATAGATCATTGACAAATAACTTCTCCCATTCAGTAGGCTTCCTTTTTGTTTTATCGATGGTTTCCTTTGTTGTAAAAAAACTTTTAAGTTTGATGTAATCCCATATGTTCACTTTTTCTTTTACTTCCTTTGCCCATGGGGATGTATCAGAAAAAAAATATTGTTCAGGGTAATGTCTGCAAATTTACTCCCTATATTTCCTTCTAGAAGTTTTATGGTTTCAGGTCTTACATTGAAGTTTTTAATCCATTTTGAATTTGTTCTTGTAATATGATGTAACAAGGTGGTCCAGTTTAATGTTTTGCATGTATCAGTCCAATTTTCCCAGCACCATTTATTAAATAAACTACTTTTATCCCAGTGTAATTCTTGCTTCTGTTGTCATAGACTAACTCTCTGTATATGCATGGATTTATTTCTGTGCTCTCTATTCTTTTCCATTGATCTATGTGCCTGTTTTTTATGCCAGTACCATGCTGTTTTGATTACTGTAGACTTGTAATATGATTTGATGTCTGGTAGCATAATACCCCCAACTTTGTTCTTATTCCTTAGGATTGCCATGGCTATTTGGGGTCTTTTATGGTTCCATATAAATTTTAGGATTATATTTTCTATTTCTGTGAAAAATGTCCTTGGTAATTTTATAGGCATTTTGCATTTGATAGGCAAATTGCATTGAATCTATATATTACTTTAGGCAGTATGGACATTTTAGCTGTATTCTCCCTATCCATGAGCATGGTAGGTGTTTCCATTTATTTGTATCTTATTTCTTTCTTCAGAGTCTTATAATTTTCTGAGTGCAGGTATTTTACTTCTTTGGTTAAATTTATTCCTAAGTATTTTATAGTTCTTGAAGCAATTGTAAACGGAATTGTTTTCTTAATTTCTCCTTCCAATAGTTTATTATTGGTATATACAAATGCAACTGATTTCTGAATATCGATTCTGTATCCTGCTGCCTTACTGAATTCGTATATCAGTTCCAATAGTTTTTTAATGGAGTCTTTGGGGTTTTCTATATATAGTATCATGTCATCTGCATACAATGACAATTTTATTTCTTCCTTACCGATTTAGATGCCTTTTCTTTTTCTTGTCTGATTGATGTGGCTAGAACTTCCAGAACTATGTTGAATAAAAGTGGAGAAAGTGGACAGCCTTGTCTTGTTCCTGATCTTAGGGGGAATGGTTTTAGCTTTTCCCCATTGAGTATAATGTTAGCTGTGGGTTTATCATATATGGTCTTTATTACGTTGAGAGCATATGAATTTTTTTATTTTTATTTTTTTTTAGCTGAGTCATCCTGCCACCTGTTGGCAGCTCAGCTTAGGCCGGGCATCAAACCGCTGTTGCTCAGAGCTCGCATACTCGAGTGAGCTCATAACCAACTGAGCCACTGGGCCGGCCATAGACCATATGATTTTTATTTTTCATTTTGTTGATGTGGTGTGCTACATTAATTGATTTAAAGATGTTGAACCAACCTTGCATACTAGGGATGAAATGCACTTGATCATGGTGTATGATCTTCTTAATATATTGCCAAATTCTGTTTGCTAATATTTTGTTGAGGATTTTTGCATCTATGTTCATCAGGGATAGCGGCCTGTAGTTTTCCTTTTTTGTACTGTCTTTGTCTGGTTTTGGAATCAGGGTGATAGTGGCCTCATAGAAAGAGTTTGGGAGCCTTCCCTCCTTCTGGATTTTTTGGGATTGTTTGAGAAGAATAGGTGATAATTCTTATTTAAATGTTTGATAAAATTCACTTGTGAAGCCAGCCAGTCCAGGGCTTTTGTTTGTTGGGAGCTCATTGATTACTGATTCAATTTCCTTGGTAGTAATCAGTCTACTCAGGTTTTCTGTTTCTTCTTGAGTTAGCTTTGAAAGGTTGTACACTTCTAAAAAATTATCCATTTCTTCCAGATTGTCAAATTTGTTGGCATATAGTTGCTCTTAGCAATTTCTTAAATTTATTTGTATTTCTGTGGTGTCTGTTGTCACTTCACCTCTTTCATTCCTGATTTTACTAACTTGAGTCCTCTCTCTCTCTCTCTCTCTCTCTTTTTTTTTTTTTGATGAATCTGGCTAGAGGTTTGTCAATTTTGTTTATCTTCTCAAAAAACCAGCTCTTGGTTTTGTTGATTTTTTTTATTGTTTTTCTGATCTCTATTTCATTTATTTCTGCTCTGGTCTTTATTATCTCCTTCCTTGTACTTCCTTTGGGCTTATTTTGCTGTTCTTTTTTCAGTTCCTTGAAGTGTAAGAATACCTGTTGATTTGAGATTTTTTTTGCTTCTTTAGGTAGACCTGCACTGCTATGAACTTCCCTCCTAGGACTGCTTTCATTGCATCCCACAGATTTTGGTTCATGGTGTTTTCATTTTCATTTGTCTCAAGGTGTCTTTTGATTTCCTCCTTGATCTCAGTTTTTACCCACTCGCTATTTAGTAGCATGTTATTCAGCCTCCATGTATTTGTGTGCTTTCTGGTTTTCTTCTTATAATTGATTTCTAGTTTAATAGCTTTGTGGTCAGAGAAGACGCTTGATATTTCAATCTTTTTAAATTTATTGAGGCTTTTTTTGTGGCCTAACATGTGATCTATCTTGGAAAATGTTCCATGTGCACTTGAGAAGAATGTATATTCTGTAGCTTTGGAGTAAAATGCTCTGAAAATATCAGTTAAATCCAGCTGGTCTAATATGTCATTTAGGGTCGCTGTTTCCACATTGATTTTCTGTTTGGAGGATCTGTCCATTGGTGACAGCGGGGTGTTGAAGTCCCCTACTACGATAGTGCTACTGTTGATCTCCATCTTGATGTCTGTCACAATCAGTTTTATATATTTAGGGGCTCCTTTGTTAGGTGCATAGATGTTTACTTTGGTTATGTCCTCTTGTTGGATAGATCCCTTTATTATTATGAAGTGCTCTTCTTTGTCCTTTATTATGTTTTTCAATTTAAAATCAATTTTATCTGATATAAGTATTGCTACTCCAGCTTTTTTCTCAGTTCCATTTGCATGAAATATTTTACTGCATCCTTTTACTTTCAGCCAGTATGTGTCTTTTGATCTGAGCTGAGTCTCTTGTATACACCATATGCAAGGGTCTTGCTTTCTTATCCACTCAGCCACCCTATGTCTTTTGATTGGAGCATTTAATCCATTTACATTTAATGTGATTATTGATAGGTGCATACTTATTCCCATTTTGTTATTTGTGTTCCTGATCTTCCTTAGTTAGGTTGTTTTTCTCTTTCTTCTGCTTAAAGAAGCCCTTTTATCATTTCCTGCAATGCTGGCTTGGTGGTAATGAATTTCTTTAGCTTATTCTTTTCTGGGAAGCTCTTTATCTCTCCTTCAATTTTAAATGATAACCTTGCTGGATAGGTGGTAGGCCTTTGTTTTTCATCACTTTGGAAACATCTTGCCACTCCCTTCTGGCCTGCCGAGTTTCTGTAGAAAAGTCAGCTGATAATCTTATGGGGGTGCCCTTGTAAGTAACTTGCTGCCTGTCCCTTGCTGCTTTTAGGATTCTGTCTTTGTCTTTAACCCTTGCCATTTTCACTATAATGTGTCTTGATGTGGGCCTGTTTCACTCCCTCATTTTTTAAAACAAGTTTTTTGGAGACATGCCCATGTATTTATAGAATGTCTATGGCTATTTTAGCACTGCCATGGCAGGCTTGAATTTAGTTGTCACTGAGACTTAATGGCCCATAAGGCCTAAATATGTACTTGTATAAAATGTACTGAAAAAGTTTGGTAACTTTTATCAAAGTCAGATTAAAAAATTACAACTGTTTCTTGTGTTCTTTTATATTGTTTAGTTTTTTGGAATTCATTGAATTATTTCTATTATTATGCATAGGGTTGTTAGGATGAGCAAATGAATTAAATAAGCTAATATTTGCAAGTAGTTAAAAAACACACAGGTCACAGAAAGGACCATAAAAGTGCTGTTAATAAAAATATGCAAATCAACTTAGTATGTATCTAACTCAAAGAAGGGCAGATCCCTTGATATCTAATTAACCAAAGTGTGGATGTTAGTAGTGCTTGGATATTCATTATTAAAATCAAGCATATCTTTGACTAAATAAGGCAATTCATGAGAAAGCAAAAATGTGCTCTTTTTTGAAGATAATGAATAATTAATTTAAACAAAAGAAAAAAGACCATTGACAAATTTTCAGGTATAAACATATCTTAGAGAAAATAATTTATGTTTTTGCTAACTAGTCTTTAGCTAGAGAACAATGTTGGTTACTTTGGGATTTTCTTTTAGTAGATAGTTGAGTATATTATAGTGATATTGTTGTTTTTTAAGGATATTACTCTTGTTTATAGTTAAAAGAATTGATTATTTGATGTTACAATGTTATAATGCTGCAGTTACACACACACACCAAATAAATATTTCATACTTAAGAAGAAGGATTAGAAAAGTTTGTGAATATTTTTATTCTTCAAATGTCTGTTCCTGTTATTAAAAGTAGAACATCTCTAGTCACATAGTTCCATGCAAAGTAGTTAAAAAATGGCTGTTTGGTTTTAAGTCCTCATTTATGTTAGCGATGACACACATTTTGATCAACAAATATAGGATTCTTTTGCATAATTCAGTTCCCTCACATTCTTTCTAAACTATTATTTAGGAAGGCAGTTAGGTAAAATTTAACTCTGTATGCAAAAATATCTCTGACTTTTTTCCTTTTTGTTCATAGTTTAGTGAGAGTGCACATTTAAGTGAACAGATTGCTAAAATGTCTATGCAACATTTTGATTAGCTGATTATGAATCAGTTATATGTAGCTTCTACATCATTTAGAGAACTATAAATCTAAATAAAATATATAAAACATATGATAAATATTTAACATTGTTATGATTTATCAATGAATTTAAGTATGGTATAATATAAAGCAGTGGTTTTATACTTCCTTAAGTAGCACTGACCTATTTTGAGGAATTTTTTTTGGAATTCTAATGCATGCAAGTATTAAAGTGGAGATTCGATAGTTGAAATGAGCTAATGACTGTGTCTGCCAGTTACTGCCATAAAAAATTCTTTATAATAAATCTTCCTAAAATTCAGCTGTTTGAAATCATAATCACTTATTTTCTCATTCTCTGAAAATTGGCTGGGAGCTGATCAATAGAACTGAACTCAGCTTGGCTTGGCTCCAAAGTCTATGTCTATTCCATGCATGTTTCTCATCCTCCCCAACCACTGGGCTAACAGTATAATTTCTTCTCACTGCAACAGCAGATACATAAAGAGGATAAGACCACTACACAAACACAATTCAAAGCTCTAATGACATAACATCTGTTTAACACCTTGTGGAGCAATATAAATCACATGAAAGAGCCTAAGGTCTAGAGTTGGGTAAATAGATTCCATTAATCCCAATGTGATGACTAGTCACATGGGTGTCAATGGGATGGGAAAGTACCCTCCCCATGTTAGTGCAGGGAGAGTGCAGGATTGCATATGTTTGAAAACATAATTTAATCTGCACAGTGTATTCTACCCAATTGATTTGATCACATCTTCAATATTTATTAATAACTAGTAATACCAGAAACACCACAGAGGAAACCTAAGATTCTGTAGAGAGTAAGCATTGGTTTGGGAATCAGACTGGAAAAAGTCATCTCTAATTTTACATGCAGAAATTACTAATTTTGCAGCCATAAGCAAGTAACTTCAATTTTCTATGCTTTAATTTACTTATATTTAAAATATTAGAAATGTGCTTCATGGGATTAATGTTCAAGATGGCCAGATGATAGATTAGAGATACAGATAGAGATAGAGATATAAACACCTAAGTCACCAGCTTCAGATCAGTGTTTAAAATAGTGTTATTTGGATGCTTATTACTTCTTATCTCAATTACATTTTCTTATACCAATTTATCTGAATACTTTTTTCAACTTCCAGTTCTTATTGTGTACTTTGTATTTTCATGAAAATTTCTGGTCAGCTCCACGGACGTATTATTCAAATACCCTAATTCCTCAGAGTTTGGATTTCAATGTTGGTATTAAATTAAATTTAATAACTGCATCTACAGGGATAATGTATGTACTATATTACTTGGAACTCATTTTTAAATTGTATTTATTTAAATGAATTTTATTAATAGTTAAAATTAGTAAAATCATTCAAATATTATTTTCATTGTTTTCAAGAATACCATTTTAAACATTAATTTGTCCGAATATTGTTTTTATGAATTGTCTCTGAAATGTGAAATTCATGATAGAGGAAAATGATACAGTCACTTTTCTGAAAACAAAAACATATGAAGTAACAAAATTTTTTTAAAAAAGTATTTCCATTTGACTATGAGCACATTGTCATTGAGTGATGGAATATACTTGCACTTTAACATGCATGACTTAATTTGCTACAATAGCCCTGTGCCTGTGTTTCCATATAGTTTCAGAAACTTCATTTTTTTGAGTGACAAAACAATTACTATTGAAATCTCTAGCAGGTTGACAGGAAATATGGCCTTACAAATGTTAAACAGAACATCTCTAAAAGGGGAACTTATCTTTTTTTGTTGATGAATCCTCTAAGGAAAATTGTGCTATTGTATAAAGAACCAATTAGTTAAGAAACTGGTACATCTCTGATTAACTTTCCATCTGACCCCATTATAATTGCATTTTTATAATGGGGATGGAAGTCTTCCGTCTTCCATCCATCTATTGATATAATTTAGGGAAAAAAAAGATGTCAGAGGGAAATAATAATTATAAATAACTATTATAACATTTGGGAAAAAAAACCTAAGGAAATATAGAAAATTCTAATGTCAGAAATTATCTGCAATAGTTATATATTATCTAATTGTATTATCTATCAGAAAAGTGTTTCTTTAAAACAGTTTATTTAAAAGATCGTTTCACTTATTCTTTTTTAAAATCACATAATTAAATATTTATTTGTAAACACATGAACCTTTCATCTATTTAAATAAGCCACCAGTCAAAATCAAGATTAGAGTTCTGTAAGAATTGTATCATTTAAATATTTCTGATAAAGAAATGGCTGGAGTAAGTGGGGAAACAGCATTAATTCTATGGATTCATACAGAGGATAAAATTCCCAGGCTTGCCTTAGACCAAAATAGCAGTCACCATTTCTTGTAGTTAAAGATGTGTTGAGAGTTTAGCTCAACTACTCCATGGTAGCCTGAGCATCCATTTTGTTTGGCCAACCTGTCTGCAGGCTTTTTAGCGACATTTGCCCCTCAGGCAAGTGCATGCCCTAGGCAGCAGCCCACATAGTCACAGCAAATGTAAGTCTCTGATAGGACTTCCCAAAGAGCACTTGTGATCAACAGTAGCCCCACCTCCCAATGCCTTCCTTATATAATCCTTATACAAGATCTCTGCAGGGCTTACCAAATCCCTGCTCTTTTGTTTTGAATTTTCCAGTCTGGACCTAGCACAGGAACCCCAAAGCACTACATTGATGGACCCTAATAAAGGCATGTGCCCCAGGTCCTGTCTTTCTCTCTGTCTGCACTCTGCCTTGACCTTCCCTTGCAGCCCCTTGAATTGTGTGCGAGGTACTTCCCCTAGGAATTGTGAGTAATAAACCTCTCTATTTCAGTTTCTTTTGTAGTCTGTTATTGAACTGTGGCTTACCATCTGACACCCTGTATTCCACTTAATGAGTGTTAATTTGACAGATTCATAACAAGGTGTGAATGAATATTGTGTACTCTGACTGGTTGAATGAGAAATCGATTATAGTGCAAACCAAATAAGAACAGAATAATTCCATGATAAAAATATTAATGTAATAAGCATGGAACATTCAATGGAGCAATAAAAGCATGTTTACCTCAATTAGTATCACAGTATTTCTAAACTCTCCTATTGCCTTTAATTTTAAAATATTTATTGAATGTTGGATTTCTATCCCTGCCTTTAAGCTATGCATTCACATTCATTTCTAAGGCAAAATAAATTTTCTCTTATAATACTTCCTGAAAAGTATAGTTGTCTCCCTTACTATGCATAAAATATACTGCTGACTTCTGATTAAAGATGATAGATTAAGCATACTCAATTATATCATGTTCTCCCCAAATTCCAATGAAATTAATTTTTAAAGTTATAAACCTGAAAAAAATAGTAAAACGAGAAGGAAAGAGAATGAACAGAAAAATACATAATTTTAGAGTTTAAAGAGCAGATGCATGGATGGTCACTCAAACAGCAGCCCTCAAAATGCTGCCTACTATTGTAAATTGGCAGTTGAAAAAGTCAATGTGCTACTTGATTTATATGGCACAGGGATTTGCTGTATCAGGTATTCAAGCAAAATCAGACACTAGGTGTTCTAGAGAACCCTCAGGAGTGTTGCCAGACAGTATCTGCCAAGATTATGAGTTAGGATAGGTTTTTGTCTCCACAGTCATCACAAGATAAACCATAAATGTAAGAGGTAAACGTGTACTCCTGGAACAACAATCAAAACCACCAAAATAACAACAATAAAAGCACAAAAGTTCCTGAAAAAGATTTAGGGAGGAACTGCAAGGCACAGGGACTTTGAATGGTTTGACATAGGGCAGTGGCTGAGTTAGACAATAGGTGACATTAAGAGTTTAGTTGTAGAAACATTTTAAATTTATGCATTTTCCTAATTTCTTCGCTGTCTTGGAATGGCCATTGACTATCTCTTTATGGAGTTTGTTGAAATGCCTTGACGACTGAGCTGCAGTAGGTGGTGTCCACTGGATAAATATCAAGGTAACAAAATCACTGTGTGCCAAGTCATAAAAGAAAAGAGTACAAGCTAGCATTATGCTATTAGATACTGACTGTTTAACTCCATAACATAGGACAGGTATGCTATAAAGTATTAAGTTTCTTTGCTTCCAATACAACTTCTTACTAAGAGTTAAACGTGAAACACTGGAGGGGCAACTTTGTGGAGAAGGCAATCGGGGTGGCCAGCCCAGCTTAAGTCATTATCTAAGAGTTTTCATATGGTGTATTTTGAAAGGCATAAAGCAGAAGAGCAAGCAGAGCTGCCACAGAAAGCTTGTAAAGCATTTTCACTCAGAAACATTTGTGGATAAAATACCGAATTTAGCAAGAGGGAATTAAAAAAAATTGTCCTGTGTTTGTACTAGATGGCTTTCTTTCAAGCATTTATGACACCATACCTTTCACCAAACAGGTGGATTATCACTATGTACTTAGAAATGTTCATATTGTTTAGAGATTTAAAATTTTAATTGATATGAGAAAGGCTTTTTCATAATTTTGTTCATGTAACACATTCATGGCTTTTGGCCAATGGTAATGAAATATCACTTCCTAGTATGTTAAAATAATATGTAATATTAACATACATTTGAGTATATATATAGTGTTTGTGACTATATTTAGTTGTTATGGTATAAAATAGCTATTTATTAAAATAATGCTTATTATATGATTAATATAAAATACTTTATTTATATTTAATGAATAAATTAAGGTATGTAAGATACCAAGATTTTCTGAGTGGTACACGATCTGGAAATATATCACTACATAATAAGCAACTATATCTTCTAATTCATAATTTTCTACATTTTATCAATTTAAGCTTATAAGTATCATAAATATTTCATATGAATATTTATTTTAGGATATTGGATGCTTGAGGTGTGTCACTAAATTTATTTCAATTGTAATAATATTTTATGTGTGAAATGACCATTTGAATAACTAAAATGTTAAGAATTTAATGAGAATTACATTTCTAAAATTATACATGATATGGATACCTGGATATGGTGTTAAAGTAGGCTATGTTAATGATACAAGTAAAATTAAATATGCCTTTATTTCATAATACAGTATTTATTAAATGAGCTACATTATTAGAAATTCCAAAATGGTCAATTGCATAATTTACAATATAGCATGCACATTAACTTAAAAATCATTTAAGGCCTAGCATGTGAAGCATTCAAAAACATCAACTGTGTAAAAATTGAATGTGTTTATGCCAGCTGCTTATAAATACTTTCATAACTCACAGACATGTGAAACAGCTGCAATCATTCCTTTGATCAATGTAGAAATTTCTCCTGTCTTTAAGCAAATGGTAAGGAGAAAAATAAATAGATTCCTTCAAAAGCATTTTCTAATTAGCTATGTGGAAACAGACATTTGCCGTCAGTATATTACATGCACATTGGTTTAAAAAAGAGGACTAATTAGTACCATGCAATATGTAGCACCATTTCTCTCACTTTTGCTAACATAATGTTTAAGGGCTTTAAGATAGGCAGTTAATCAAATTTGAAAAAAGAACAAAAAATAAAATGCTCAGTTTTAGTTAGAAACTGGGATAGCTTTGAAGGCACACTGATGAATTCTAAATTCTACTTATTTGGACAAATTTAGTAAATAAATATGGATAATAAATCTACTATGTAATATATTCATTTTACTTCTCTCAACGTAACAAAATGTTACAGCTTTGCAAAAATGTTATTAAAGGTTTCCATAAAAATATTTTCTTCACTTCAATAAAATTTGATCAGTTCATATACATGATTTTCAACTACTTGCATGATGTCTTGTTATATATCGGCAACCTCTTGACATATAGATATGGTTGATCTTGGGGCAAAAAGCATGAACCAAATATATGTGTGCGCTCATATGACCAGTGTGTATGAAATGTGTGCCATAGATATTGACTGTATAAACAGGGAAGCAGCTGGGAATAAAATAATGTAACACACGGTTGTATAATGCTTTTAAAATACTTGGCATCACTGAAATACTTTTTTTGGATGAAGAAAATAAATTTTGATACAGTCAGTTCTGTTTCTATGAAAGTATACTGTCAAACTATTTTGTTTGCACTCTGTATTACTCTATTATTCATTGGACACTACTTCCTCTTCTAGAATTCATGTAATTAATTGTGACATAAAAAGAAAATCAAATGTTTTCAAATATTAATAAATTTTAGCAAAGGGTTTAATGTTTAGCATTTAAAAAATGTTTGTTAATATATTCCTAATAAATATTGATAAAAAATCTGACACTTGGTTTTGATTCTAAATTATAGCTAAAAGCATGCTTATGTCTATAATCAGTAAAATTAATTTATTTAACTCTATGTATTATCAGAGGTTTAAAATCTCTTAATGGCAGTAAGACTTTTCATTATTTTTTTTTAGGTGTCTCAGTTACTAAGCTAAAACCAAGATAATATGTAGAAGCTTTATAACTCAAGACAACTGACGTTGTTAAGGAAAAATGAAGAATTTACTTAAAACTGTAAAAATTAATACAAATGCCAATAGACATGCTAAACAACATTTAATGTATGCACTAATGATTTTAAACTTTTAGATATATTAGGTCACTTTAAAATTTTTAGTTTAGGTATTGTATTTCCTGGTAAAAAATAATGAGGATGTTACAATATACCCACAAATTAGATAATAAAAACACTACTCTCTGAGTATTTTAATAATCAAATAAACAATGATAATACAGCTTTTTCCCAGTCTTCCTTTTGTCAAGGCCTTATACTGAAGTCATTTTGTGGTAATATGGTCTATCATCTTGAGATTTAGAATGTGATACAGAATTTTAAATTTCAGTTTAGTGTGTATTCATATTTCTATCTCTCGACTTAGGAAAATTAAAATAATGTATGTGTACTTGAACTAGTATAATTCTGCCATTTCTTTTTCTATATAATAAAATCAATTAAAAGCTGGTGAGAAAAGGATATTAGCCACCACAGTGAGAAATATACCATCCCATTACCTTGCTCCAGGTTCAAGCCAGTTTTCAGACTCACAGCCCCCTGATTGAAGGAGTAACTGGGCCCACTGAAGGACCATGAAATGTGACAATATCTACAAAGTATAGATTTTGCCAATGCTTTCCCAGAGGAATTTTAGGTCATTTATACAAGTAAGTGTTCACTGAGGAAAGAAGAATTCTCACATATTTCTAAAGGAGCTGATTACAAGTTTGATCTGCCATTGACAGCAGAGGACCCAAAATGTCTTCACATCCTACCTATACACATTTTAGTGACTTACAGAGTGTACAATATAAGTAACGTCCTATATCAAATGGGTAAACATACATGCAAACAAGTTTGAAAATACACTCTATAAAGAGGATAGAAATCAATCAATAGAAATAGACCCAGAAATAACACAGATAATAGAATTAGTAAACAAGGATATTAAAAATTACGATAACTATATTGAATACATTCAAGATGGCAGACAATTATTTACTATGTTAAATAGAAAAACAGAGCCTTTTTAAAATACCCAATTTGAAATTCTATGGATAGAAAATATGTTTGAAATTACAAACACACTGAAATTGATTGGCAGCAGATTAGACACTAAAAGAAAGAAGGTAAATTAGTGAACCTGAAGACAAAAATAAAAAACAATCAAATTTGGGCCTGCGAGTGGAAAAAATAAAAGTAATAAACAAAGCACGAGTATAATTTAGAAATTATTATTGCTGACTGAAATACTTAAATGTAATTAAATATTTCAAACATAATTGAAGTAGCTAAAAGATAGCAATGAGAAAGAAAAGCATAAAAATATTTGAGTAGTGTCTGAGAATTTCCCAAATTGGTGAGAACTATAAATTCATAGATCTAAGAATATCACTAAAACTCAAACAAAAAAATAGGTGAAGAATACTTACACTAATGCAAATCACAACCAAATTGCTTAAAATACTGATGAATAGAATATCTTAGAAGTAGCCAGAAAATAAAGACAAATCACATACAAAGAACAAAGACAAGAATCAAAGCAGAATTCTCCTCAGAAACAATGCAAGGCTGGAAACAGTGGAACAATATATTTAAAGTACGGATAGGAAAAACAAAACGAAACCAAAATACAGGCAACTTGTATCCTATATCTACAGACAGTATTTTTTTCACATACAAAGGTTAAGATTTTTAAGCACACACATCTTAAAATAATTACTCAAGAGAAGACCTGCACTAAAAGCAAGGTTAGTAGCAGAAATCGTACCAAAGATATCGGGTCTACATACAAAATGAAGTGCAGCAAAAGTGATAAATATATAGAAATACATAAAATATTTATTATTATTTAAATATATTTAAAATATAATTGAAAGTTTTAAACAAAAGTAATACAGTACACTGGAGGCTTTATAATACCAGCAGTATTGGGATGCATACACCAGTAATACAATAATACAAATAAGTTACTGGTATAAGGTTCTTATTCTCGAGGTTAGTACTATAATTAATTGAATGTAAACTGAAAAGTTTAAAATGTTTTAGTTGACAAAATTCTAAGATAGCCCCCAAGTTTCTTATCATTTTTTGAGTAAAGAAATCTCTTATCTTTGAGTATAGACAGGAACTGTGAATATGATGGGTATTTTTCTCTTGAATAGGTTATAGGATCATCACTCCCATGATCACATTATACAACTCTTTAGAATAAAATGGAATAAGATCCCCCTACTGGTTTAAAGGAGAAAGCTGCCATGTTGTAAGAGGAAAAGATGGCTAAGAACCAAGCACAAATCTCTAGGTGCTGACAGAAACACCCAGCCAGACAGAAAGCAGGACTCTCAGCTCTAAAGCCACATGGAACAGAATTCTGCAAAAAAAATCGAACTAACCTTGAAGAAAGCCTAAACTCTACACAAGAATTCAACCTTGTCAATAACTTAATCTCAACCATGTGAGACTAAACAGAGAACCCAGTTATACCATATCCAGGTTTCTAAATTACAGAAAGTACAAGATAATACACTGGTATTGTTTTAAGCAGTTAGGTTTGTGATATATAGAAGTGGGAAGCTGTCATTATGAATACCTAAAATATCTAAGTGGAGTGGGAAGCAGGTAGAAACTATAAACTGTTGTAGAGAAATTTTGAGGACCAAACCTAAGTGGCAAAAATGATTAAATAGTCACTTGTAGGATAACATGATATTATCTATGACTTCTTCATAGCAGAAGGGAACAATTTTCCTGCTGGACTTGAAGGAGTAAGCTTCATTGTTGTGACAGGTCCATCCAGATTGGTAGTTAAGGCAACTTCTGGTAGTTGACAGCAAGCCAACATGACAACTGGCAAAAAACCAAAGACTTCAAGTCCTACCTACAGCCTCTTAGAACTGAATTTTGCTAACAACTTGAATAAATGTAAAAGCGATCCCCAAATACAAGATGAGAACACAATCTTCCTGACACCTTGATTTCAGCCCATTGAGACCGCGAGCAGAATAACCCATTATGCCATATCTGGGATTTTACTTGCAGAAATGGCAAGATAATAAATGGGTACTTGCTTAGTCAAGTCTCTATGTTTGTGGCACCTTGTTATGAAGCAACTAAAACTAATATAGATGTATACTATAAACCCAAGACCAATCACTTAAAAACATAAAATATATTTATATTTCTCTTATCTCTGTCAGAAACATAAGTTAGAATTACCTTACATTGATCTACTATCATCAGGTATTATAAAGAAAAAAATAGATATTAAAAGTTTACAAAAGGTTACTGAAATAATATTATAATAATTGTCCATTTAATTGACCTTAAGCAGTTTAATATTGGAAGCGATTATACAAACTACAGAATTGAAATACAGTGTGAGCTTTGAAGTATGTGTTCGCGTAACTGTTTTGATCATCATATTTTTTTCTATGTGATGAACAGAAAGAACAAAACAGAATTGCCTCAAAGGTAATTATTTTTCTTTACCATTGCAGAAATGCCTTAGTGGTTAAGAATCAAGAGAAAATCATCTCTTAATCCACAAGGACAGGTATCAAGTTAAGGCCATTTAAAATTGACCTAAATATAAAGTGTCTCTCCAATATAGGTATTGAAGAAAATTGCAGAGCGTAGCTGAGAGAATATGATATTGGAAAATTTAGCTTTCTTTAAAGTACTTCTAGTTTTTTGTTTTGTTTTTTGAGAGAGAGAGATTTGAGAACACATGGATTTTAAATGTTTTTCTCATTCAATTTCTTCAATGTAAATCAAAATATAATTACCAACAAATAATGAAATATGATTAAAGTGTAACTGGAGCAAGGTCATTTTTAGTGGCTAAATACACATATAAAACTATGCAAAGCAAGGATTCAGTGTCTCTGGATTGAGTAATAAAGATTGGAAAGTAACAATAAAATACTTGATTTGGACTAGGAGATTTCTCTAGATGGAGCAGAAACTATAAAACAACTTTTCAGATATTTTATAGCTTTGAAGGAGAAACATATAGAAAAAATAAATATGTGACCCAACTTTTAATAAAATATTCTGAATATGAATGTAGAAAAACACTTGTGACTAACCATGTTCAGATTTTTATCTCTTACCTCGCTAGGAAATAACAGTCAATTTTTTTATGTCCCTAAATGCTAACTTTTGAATCATGCAGGTATGACATCTTTTTTTAGTATTTACATATCAATATACAGTGAGTTAATTTTATTGATTTTCTTCTATTTATTTGTAATATTAAGTCACTCCTACAAATTTCAATGTCTTAACACAACAGGTTAAATTTTCCACCTCCCTCCCTGGCACTAGGTGAGGAAAAATTATTCTCTCCTTATTGCCTATATTGCATTTTATTTATTTCTTGGGTTAGTAGCTATTATGTTTTACTGTAAGGTTTTCAACACTCTAATAAATACTTTGTGTATTTTCTGATATCAAGTCTAAGTGTGCTATTTTTATCATATCTTAATAATGAGAAACACACCTATCTTATAAGAGGGTACTCATAAAATTATTAAAACAATTGCACTTATTTTAATCTCTTTTTTTTTAAGATTTTATTGGGGAATTGAGGGAGGAGAACAGCACTGGGGAATTGGGGGAAGGGGAACAGACAAGTTGCTGTCATTTTGTTTTTCAGTCTAGTTGTGGAGGTCGTTGCTTCACTGGCCCATGTTGGTATTATCATTGTGCTCTACCCAGGTGAGGCAGATCAGTCATCGGCCTCTGGACCGGCTGCTCACAGCAACGCTTGACAGCTCACACCGGCTGCCAGCCACACAAGGTAGCTTATGGCAGCCCACTGCAGCAAGGGCTGCAGCCTACGCCGTTGCCGGCGACTCATGGCAGCCCAACTCTAGGTCCAGCTGTTGTTCACCATCTTAGCTATAGAGGGCAGTGTCACTGGCCCCCATGTGGGATCCAAACCGGGGCCCTGCTGCTCAGAGCTGGCATCCCAAGCCAGCTCTTAACCAATGCCCCACTCAGCCGGCCCTAATCTCTTAATAATTTTACTGGATTATGCCTGGTCATGATAGTAAATATAAACATTATTTCTGTACAACCATTTAGGAAGCCTTATTTGCAAATCTTATTTGCAAATAAGAATTGTAACTGCAGAATGCAATGCACAGAAGAACAAGCTTAACTCCATACCCACAAGTATGTACACACACACTCATCGGATAGTCTCCCATTTTCTTCATGTAATTGTCTTTATTTAAAATGCCTTGTTTTATTACTAGATGGCAAAATTTCACCATTCTTTAAGATCCCACACACAAAAAACAAAAAATTACAAAATCTTGCGACTCACTGTTGCATATCTATGCACATTATTCCTCCCCACTGTTTTGTTTTGTTTTGTTTTGTTTTTTCAATAGTATATCCTAGGATCTCACAAACAGTATCATTTAACACCTGATTTTTCTGTAAATTTTCAAAAATTCTTAGTATTTTTTTTGCTTTCTTTTTCTAAGTTGTACCTACATATATATAAACTTATAATAGACCCTGCTGATCTATCTCTGAATTGAATATGAAATGGACCTATCATACGATATAGTAAAAAAATAGTGAAATAGCATAGTAAAACAGTAGCTAGATATCTTTAAAAATCTACCTATTAAAAATACTTTTTGGAGTCACTCTTCTCTAATAGTTTCCTAACTATTTTCTCTGCCTCCAATTGTGACCTAGATAAGTGACTTAAAAGAAATTATGTGAAATTACCATTTCAGTGTTCATACAGTTTATTGGAACACAATCACACTTATTATTTATTGTCTATGGCTAATTTCACTGCATAACAATAGAGATGAAGAGTTATGACAGACCAACTCACCAAAAACATACAGATGGCAAGCAAGGATATGGGAAGAAGTTCAACATCATATGTCACCAGAAATTGCAAATTAAATCCTCACTGAGATACCACTACACTCCTATTGCAATGACCCAAATCCAAAACACTGAAACACTAAATGCTCTAAAGGATACAGAGCAACAGAACGTCTCATTTATTGTTGGGCAGAATGCAAAAATGGAGAACCACTCTGGAAGACAGTATGAAAGCTTCTTATAAAACTAAGCAAACTCTTATCATCCAATCTAGGAATCACTCCTTGGTATTTAGGCAAAAGAGCTGAAAATTATGTCCATTCAAAACCCACATGCAGATGTTTATAACAGCTTTACTTATGAGGGCCAGAACTTGGTAGCAACCAAGATGCCCTTCAGGAGATGAACAGATCAAGTGTTGTACATCCAGAGCAGCCACAAATAGTCCTGGTGGAAATTTACATGAATGTTACTAAATGAAAGAAGCCAGTCTGAGAAGGTTACATGCTGTATGATTGCAACTGTATGACATTTTGGAAAAGGCGTATCTATGAAGACATTAAAAAGATCAGTGGTTTTCAGGGGTTAGAGGTGGAGGGAGGGATAAATAGGTGAAGCACAGAGGAATTTTAGGGCAGTGAAATTATTCCATATGATACTACAATGGGGGGCACGTGTCATTATACATTTATGAAAATCCATAGAATGTAGAACACCAAGAGAGAAACCTAATGTAAATTATGAGCTTTGGGTGATAACATTGTGTCAATATAGGTTAAATGATTGTAAACTAATTTTTATGCATTTTAAAGCTCCATATGTAAATACCACTTCTTCTAAAACAACTTTCATGACACTCCTCCCCCAATGCACTTTTTCTATGTTAAACACCAAAATATAATCTCTTAAACCTTCATCACTTGCCCAGTTACTTGCAAGTCCGTTTGTCTCAGTACATTTTAACAATGCCCGTTTTTGTCTATCCCCTGTCAATCATTCCCATTGTCTCTGGCAAAAAAGTACACAAACAAAAACAAAACTAAAAATAATAATAAACATACAAAATGAACAAACCAATACTAACAAAACCAAATATTTAAAAAATGAACAAAAAAGCCATACATTACAGCTCCACATGTAAATACCAGTACTTCTGAAATGACATTCATCACACCCCTCTCCAATGTACTTCTTTCTATACTAAACACAAAATATAATCTCTTAAAATTTGCTTTTTATTTGATGGCACTTGTCAATTAAAATTATATCATTTATTTTTATTATTTGTTCAAAGTTTGGCTGAATCACTACAGTGTAAATTATATATAGTCAGAGACTACCATAAAACTAAATATTATTCTAGTATAATGCCTCATAAATATTAGGTTAAAAGAAATAATTTTGAATGGATAAGTTAGCTTATTCCTAAAAGCAAATGTTGATAAGTCTGACCCACAACTTCTTCCCTTATGCTGTTTCTTAGAGTCCTTGATAACCTAGTCTAATGTAACCCTTATGCCTCATTTGTATACTTTTTCTTCTTTATTTATGTTCCTTACTGTACTGGATATATCTTCCGGAAATGAACATATTTAATAATCTTCAGATCCTTGCCAATAGTCTGGCACATTGTAGCTTCAATAAATCTTCACTGGATAATTAAGTCTATTTTAATTTTCCTACCTACCTTCTCTAACTTTAAAAAATGCATTATATTTCATCCTGATAGAGCCAACACACTCTAGAAATTTAAATAGATGCTCAAAAGTACTTGTCAGTTGCTAAAAAGACAGTTATTTACATTTCTTTTTATCCAAAATTAAGTGATTTCCACACTTTCTAGGCAGCAATGACCTTGTTCTTCCATTTCCATAGTATATCATCACCTTTCTTGCATTTGCTTAGTATTAAAAGCTTCAACTCTTTTAGCTGTCTATGCAATACTATTCTTTTTTTAATAGCTCCACTCAATTCAAGGTTAGCGAATCATAATATTTTCATCTCCATAATGACTTTGAACCTCAATATATCATACTTGCATTATTAGCATCTCCTTCTAAACTAATTTTCTGATTTCAATAATTTTGTCTAAATCAACCAATACGACATTACAAGACAAATACAGCCCAAGTAAAATTATGCTAAATTTCTAATGTTCAAAATTATGTAAGTTAAAGGATTCAAAGTTACCTACAACTTGATCTTATATGTTGATCTATACCTTGATACAATTATCCTTACATGGCAACTTCCTCATTTAACAAACTCATTTTTTAAAGCCTTAAATACCACTTGGTCTTGTAAAGCCCATATGTTATATTTTCTCAATCTCTACTTTTTGTGATGATTTCCAAATACAAAATTAAAATATTTTATTCTAGTTAACAGTCTTATCCAAATACTTCAGACATAGTGCATATATTTTGCAGGCTAAATCTAATAAAAATTTAGTCCAGAAATGAATTTGCACCTGTGAAATATGCCCTCCTGTAATCAAACTTTTTTTATTTTTTGAACACATCTGAAGTACAAGTGCTCATGATTTGATAGGAAAGGCAAAGCTTTCACCAATTACTGAACAACAAATAGAGGTGACAAGTGAGTGGTAAGTGCTTTAGGATTTTAAAAACTAAATGCGAAATTTGTTGACTTTTGCTTAAGCCTTTGACATTCACAAAGATTGCATTTATTTAACTGTTTTAATGACAGTCTACAAGCTAAGCAAATTATCATCGTGTGCTCTAATATAAAGCTGTATTTGCACTGATGTGATACATTTAAAAAATAAAATATTTATCAGTCGGATGTCAAAACACTGTCATGACAAAAACTTTTTTTTTCACATTCGAGATTAACAGGCAAAAATTTATCTCCAAAATAATTATAGAAAGAAATGTATTTAACAAGAAAATAACAATAATATGAAATATCAAAAAAATATAATTTTAAATAGAATTTAATTGTTGTAATAGAAACCAATGTAGCAACGACCGTTCCAAGACAATTACCTAATTTCCCACCACATTTTCATTTTATGATATAAGCTGAGTAATCATATTACTTTTAAAACATCAAAATAACTCATACAACATAGAAAACAAATAAAATGCATTTTATAATGAGTCAAGAACTTTGCTATATTTAGTCAGAGAATCAAATGAAAAGGGCATGTCTTATTTTTAAGGCAAAACTGTTATTTAGAGGAATACCCAGGTCAAGCAATAATCTTTGCATTTTGAGTGAACAAAAAGTAATAATGAAATGTACAAATTGGAAACTTAGAAATAAATCTCATACATGTACACCGTGTTCTCCAACAGTATTAGCCATCTCTAAAATAGTGTGTCAAATGTTTTGAAGGCATGAAAACTCAGAGGGATTTCTCTGGCAAAAGAGACAAAAGTTGACAAGGAAATGTCCATTTGTTTTTTCAGTGATGATCATCTGTTGTTCCTGACATCGCCTTTGTCTGCAGCACATCCTTTCATCAGCCTTTCTTTTGGTAAAAGAAATGAAACTGATTTCAGTAAAAGATATTAGATACCACTTGTTAAAATATATTATCTATTTCAGCATTTTATTTATGTAAGTAGATAAAAATATTACAAAAGGAAGCCTTTATTTTGTTACTCTCACTGACTTGAATATGCTATGTTTACACATAAATTACATATAGATATATTTCTAAAACATACTATTTTGTTCTCCTTAAACATATTTCTGTACTTCTGAGTACTTAATAAAGGTATTTTATAATATTATAGTTGTAAAATATACATTACAAACAAAATATTTGCTAATCTTCATAAACACATTACACTTTATACTCCTTGCCTATAATATTCCCTTCATTTAAAATGTCAAAACCTATCACTTCTGATAAACATGTGTTTATTATCCTTTAAGATTCAGCTTCTTCAAAAAGAACTTGTGAATAAAAATACAGTAAGTATACCTCTATGTGAGCATTCAAAATGATAATTCTAATTTAAACATATTCTCAAGGTTACCAATGTTAATGGAAAGATAAGACAAAACCTTCCTCCTTTCCTGGTCTTTTCTGTTGTAGTAAATGTATCAAAATCTACGAAGTTCAGAAAGGGTTAAATGAGGTATTTATCTTTTGCACTTCTCTTTTTCTCTTTTCCTTTTCTGACAACTTGTCCAATTCAATGCAAAAATCACTTTGCATTTTTCTTCTAAATAACTCTTGAACCTATTTGCTTCTCTATTAACATTGTCACCTTTCTGGTCCAAGCCAACACATCTTAATGGTGCTAGTTTAGTAACCCTTCACTACTTGCCTAGTTACTGGCCACTCCACTCTGCTAGTCTCAGCAAGTTTTAAATAATTCCTGTTTTTGTTATTTCCCTATGAATACTCATTGTCCCTGAAAAAAAAGTACAGGAACAAAAAAAAAAAAACTAACAAAAAAAAATTAAACACACAAAACTAACAAACCAATACTAAGAAAACCAAGTATTTTAAAAATGAAGAAGGCCTTATGAGGTTTGACAATTACCTTCGCAAACTTGTTGCGACAATGTTGCTGTTTTTGATATCAGAGGGATTATTCATTATGAATTTGTACCAACTGGACAAACAGTAAACCAAGTTCACTATTTAGAAGTGCTGAAAAGGCTGCATGAAAAAGTTAGATGACCTGAACTTTTTGCCAACAATTCATGGCTCTTACATCACGACAATGCACCAGCTCACACAGCACTGTCTGTGAGGGAGTTTTTAGCCAGTAAACAAATCACTGTATTGG
>NW_017732004.1:695502-699768 GCF_001890085.2 Hipposideros armiger | reverse complement strand
AATTGAACATGGTAAATGAAAGAGAAGAAGAATTTAGTGATAACTGTGATTACATATTTGATCATTCAAGGCAATTTGGAGAAATAAGCAGATTATCAAACTTTTTTTTCTATAAGACACATGACCAATGAATGGGTACCCCAGGAAGGTAATTTGAGAATATTATTTTCTTTTCCATACTACCCATATATCCACATATATGTAGATATATGGAGGGTTCCAAAATTATACATACACATTTTAAGAAAGGAAAAAAAAATACATTAAAATTATGCTGAGCCGGCCGAGTGGCTCAGTTGGTTAAGAGCTTGCTCAAGAGTTTGAGCTCTGAGCAACAGCAGTTCGAGTCCAGCCCAAGCTGTGCTGCTGCTGAGCTGCCAACAGGTGGCAGGATAGCTCTGCTAAAAAATAAAATAAAATAAATAATAATAAAATTATGCTGATGGTAACCACTTCGAGCACCTCCTATAATTGCAAAAGTCAAATGTGACTTGTATTCATCTTTTGTTATCGATATATATTGAGCATTACAATTTTAACAGTTTTTTTTTCCATTCTTAAAATGTATATAACATTTGTTTGGCACCCTCTGACTATATGAAATGCAGTGCATGTTACTCATTCTACATTTTAATACAAAGTTCTCTAGAAACACCTTAAGGAATAAATTAATAAGTAAGTAATTTAAAATAAATCAATATTCCCTATATTGGGTTAAGCTACTTCTAAGTTCACAAAATACAAAAATTAGTTCATAAGTTTATAGTCAAATTAAAATCATATCTCGTTTCAAGCCTAATTAGTATGGATTAGTTACTATTCTATACACTAAGGCATAGAATCATCCTATTTCACTGTTATCTGGAGGTGGGTATGTTAACTCAGCTGTGTTAATACATAATATTTATACTCAGAGTATAAAATTATAAACTGTAAATGCTCATTATACTCCATTCATATTTTGGATGAGTGATATTCATTACAGAGAATGTCTAGTACTGTTGCATTTTTATCTATGATATCAATTGTTAGTTATAATATACATAAATGTAAGAAATAAATTCAGTTTGGCATGACTTTATAGGAGAACTCAGAAGAGTGAAAATTGAATTGCTCTGTCAGCTCAATCAAGCATCAGGTGATCTAGAGTCTACACAGAATTAATCAGCGCAAGGATTTTTTTTACACTCTGGGAACATGTCCCTGCCAATTTGATCATCAGGTTTTTTTCTTATCTATGCACCTATGCCAACACTTTTTAATTATGCTCAGAAATTCATTTCTCTGAAAATAGATTCGGCCTGAATTTTCAAGATATGATTGAGAGATGTACTAAAAATAGTTGGAAACACTCATTAACCAGAAAAAAACAATACTATTAACAAGCAAACATCTCAGCCATTGTTATTGCCAGCCNTTATCCATATCTCAGTTTAAATTAACCTCAGAAACTCTTAGTGTCAAAGTAACGGAAATCTTGTTGGTTGATACAAATATATACTGCAAGAAAAGGAGTTCAAGATGGGCAAGAAATTCATTGCCAATACATTACCTTAAAACACGTACTTTTTTGTTCTATCAATGTTAATGTGAACAAATAGCAACTGCAAAAACACTTTGTTCACCATCAAACTCAGAAGCACCATTAGTTTTCAGATTTTGATTCTTTAAATTATTAGTTGTTAAGGAAACCAGGAATACTTGAAGTATACCTGATCTTGTGCCTTTGTGCAAACAGACAAAAAAAAAATCAAGATGAAGATAAAACACACTGTCTCACTTTGAAGGAAAGCACAAGGCAATAAATGGTAAGACCATGTATGCTATTAAAAACATTTGTTTAGTAGGTTGTAATACTTGGAACATTAAATCATAATGCTGATGATGAAGTCAATTAGAACAAGTAAAATAACTTGGTAAAACTTCATAAATTCATAATATTATTTTATATACTATAAATGTCAACACATTGTATAGACATAATGCAATTACGACACAGAAGTTTGAAAATATGTTCATGTTTTATTGTATAAGTAGAAAATAGTTAAATAAAACTTGCAAGTAAGCTAGTCAGTTTTCAGGTCACATATAATAAGCATGTAGAAAGTAATAAGGTTATATGCTATGTAAAATTAAGATTATTGCAATAGTATTTTCACTAATGATGAATTGACAAAATATCCTAAAAGAAAAGCAACTATGCAAACTGAACCCCTTATTTCATTAGAGATGAAAATTCCTGGTAGCTCTACTAATTACAATGAATTCATAATAAGGAATATATTTTAAATAAAGTTAGATGATCGATGATGATGTATAGATAGATACATAGATAGATGATAGGTACATTGACAGATAGTTTATTAATGATAGAATAAAAGTGTCCCATTACATAACAAGTAAAATTCTGTGACAAAAGAGACATGTTCCTCAGAAAGTCCTTGAACTGAAAAGCAAGTACTTGGGAATGGAGCAAGATCTCATTAGGAATTAATCAGATTTTGCACTGTCTGCTACTTTTGTTTGTTTATTTTTTATTTATAAGAATCTAGAACTAGGTACAAAAAATATATGTACAACAAAATGCACTTAACTCCATAAAAATAAGGCAAAATTAGTACAGTAATACCTCAGTTTGTGAGCATAATTCATTCCAGAAACAAACTACTCATATTACAAGACATCACTCGTTCACCAAGTTAAAATGTATTATTAGGTTGGTGCAGAAGTAATAGCGGTTTTTGCCATTACTCATAATGACAAAAACCGCTATTACTTTTGAACCAGCCTAATAGAAATGTTTGCTCGTCTTGCAGAATACTCGCAAACCAAGTTACTTGCAATCCAAGGTTTTACTGTATATTTATTTAATTAAAACCTATGATGGTTTGCTTCAGTTCATGATATTATCCCAAGATTACTGATTTGTGTTAATTGCAGCATTGTATATATGCTTTGTGTTTAAAGGGTTTAAAACATTTCATGAATTAACAATCTTAGGCATGATTACAATGATCTCTTTATATTTAAATATTGGAGAAACTTATATTTCTTTTTCTGCATGTGGCATACAAATACTTAAAGAATGATCAGTTGTCATTATTAAAAGTAGCTTCTTGTTTCATTTGACAAATTGATAATGTTTCCTTTTCTATCTAAAAGGTTCCCCCTTTTGCCTCTAGGCTAAGCATACTTCTTTCTCATCCTTCAAAATCAAGTCCAACAACAACAAATCCTTCCTAAATCATCCAAGAAACAGAATTAACCACTCTTTCCTTCCTGCTTTGATGGCACATGATTTATACCACAGGTTTATGATCACACACAATATTACATCTTGTATCATAACTTTCAACTTTCTGATAGTCAGGCAACATCTTGAAATCAAGAGAAATTGTTATATTCTTATCATAAATACAAAGTATTAGAAAATGCCTGACTCATAGTAGATGTTCCATAAATATTTATTAAAATAATGTTTAAAATATTTTGATATATTAATATTTTTTTAATTCTTCCAGGTTATGTTGCTTAACAGAAAACCATATCAGCTTAAACAAATCAGTAAATCAATGTATTTATTAAGACATTTTTGTAACTGTTAAAAGCTAAAACAAAACAAATACAATAGTCCTAAATAGTGACACTCAGTTGTATTGTGACATTTAAGTAATTTATTAAATACCTGTGTTAACATAGACCACACTAGATAACCTAAAATTAAGGTCATTTATGGGTTTTCATCCTTCACACATTTGCAATGTATTATATTAGAAGAATGACCCACATTCCATATAAATCAAGACTCCAATATATGGGTTGACATTATCAAATACATATTATTCATAGACATAATTTGTCCACAACAACATAATCACATTGGACAGAATTTTGATAATTGATTTTTATTGCTTTTGTCATAAATGGCCTAGGGCAGCTATAAATAAAAGCAGAATAATGTGGTAATAACTATTGGTACATTCTAGTCAATGATGTCATGCACAGCCTCTGTGTAAAATAGGCTTCCAAGGGTCTTGGTAATAACAACATATAGGTTATTAAAGAGTTGGTTTGTAAATATATCTTATAGACTGTGATTATTTATGTTGTACACCTCAATCTTCAATGAATTCTAACCATAAATGCATAAATACAGCTCAAAGAGGTTCTTACTATAACTAAAAATTTAATGGCAAATTCACACAACTAATTATTTCAATATATAGACAATTTGCTTATTCATATGAAAAATTCTATGTAACAATG
>NW_017732004.1:686851-690085 GCF_001890085.2 Hipposideros armiger | reverse complement strand
GCTCAACCAATTTTGGAAATAAAGATCAAATTTGAATGATTTCAACATACTGATTTCAAGAATTATTAAAATATAGCGATTGAGGCAGTGTAGTTTTGGCATAAAGAAAGACACATAGATCAATGAAATGCACCAGAGCATCCAAAAACAGGCCCTGACTTATGTGGCCTATTGATTATCAAAAAAAGTCTCCAAGGAAATTCTATCAAGAAAAGAAGCACAATAAATGTTTTCTATAGATATATTAATTTCCACAGTCTATCCCAAGAGTTTGGTTCATATAGGTCTAAGTTAAGGCTTCTGAATCTGGAATTATTTATGTCACAGGGGGTATTGATAAGAAAACCCCCCTTTTTTGGGGGGGAAGGGTGTAAGCTGAGGCTTAGTCAAAGCAATTACCTTGGTAAGTGACATTGGGCAAGCATGGTAGGAAAGTGACATGATTTAGAGAGCAAGGTCTCACCCAGTGTCCTAAGGACAGTGTATAAGACCCCTCATGGGTCATTCTTCCTACCCTCTATCTCTCATTCCACCAACACCAATCACAACAAAAACATTCACAAGTATACTCCCACTAGATGTGTAATGGGCAGTTCTGGAGTTATCCATAGAACAACTGCAGAAATTCAGCTTCAACTTTTTCTCTGTTTTATTTTTTCATCTTCCTTAGACAGTTGCTGTTAGTTTCTTATCTTCTTGTTTCCACCTTTATCCCACTACAGTTTACTTTCCATATATGAACTCTTGCCTAGGTTAGTGTAATAGTCTCCCTACACGACTAAACAAATCCTCAGAAGTATTTCAGATCCTGTTACTCCCCTCAAAATCCTTCAGAAACCTTTTTCTCACTCAAATAAAACACAAAGTCCTTACATTGAACAGAAAGGACATACTTCCTGGCTAAGATCTGTCCATATTCTCTGCTTCCAAGACCCAACATTGTTTTATCTCCTTCACCCCTATTAACCTTTCTGTAATTCCTCTAACTTCTACAGGATGTTTCATTGTTATTCCCTCTGAAATCTTCTTGCTATAGGTATGGGGGGAGGTACTGCGGCAAAAAAAAAAAAAATTGCAATATTTCTTATGCTTCTACTCAGATATACCTTACCTAAGCTACATGATCTAAGACAATCTCACCAGGCACTAGCTATATAATCGGTGGGGCTCAAGGCAAAATTATTGGGCTGTCAGACAAGTCATGACATATTTTTCCTATGATTTTTGTTGCAAAAATGTGTCATGACTTTTCCGACAACCCAATAAAATATGTTTCCCTGTTCAAAAAGCATTAAGAATTTGAAGACAGTGAAATCAGAGCATTAAGCTAAACACAAGATCCTCCTGAATGTGGGGCCATACTTGATAGCACAGGTCAAATGTTCATGAAACTGGCCCTAGTCTTACCGTCACCCCACCCTTTTTAATTTTCTAGCCTCTTAATTTGGTTTACACATTCACGTCACTTAAAGGCACATGGCATGTGTTGGGTTATTATCAATTTCTCCCCAGCTATACATATAAAAGAATACGATTTTTGTTTTCTGCCACATTCACACCACTTTGTGTGTTACCTGAAAGTAATGGACAATCAGAAAAATACTTGTAGACAAGATAATGAACTAACAACAAAATAACTTCTAAATGATATATTTGCATCACTATAGCTCCCTACACTACCTTTGTTGGAAAAATTCAAGATAGAAAGATATATATTTTTTAAGGAATAATGATAATTCTATGTAAAACAAAGTAGCTGCTCTTTCATAACTAGTTAAAACAATATTTTAACAGTAAATTAGCTGAAAATTGTTTTATTTGAAAGCTTTGTCTCACTATAAATAAATTTCTGAAATTGCACATTGTTATAAAAGATTTAAAATGTCTTCTGCTGAAATTCAAATGTCAAGTTTTAGGCTAGGTTTTGTTTTAACATTAAAAATTCAGATAATNTCACAGGGGATATCACACCTGTCTATTCCAAACATGAACACACCAATGCTTGGTAAATGTAGTGACACCATGAAACATTTTATCTTGTTTTGGAAAAAAAAAAAAGAAATCACTTGATCAATTCGATGACCATATACATTACAAATATTTAAGTTTTATATTGTAATCTTGCTTTAAAAATAATCAGTACACAATGTGGTTGTTCATTCATGCTAAATAAAATGGGCGCTGCAGCAATTGAGAGCTCACTTATATGGGAATCCAAAAATGTCACATACATAGAAACAGAAAGTCAAATGGTGGTTACCAGTGGCAGCGAGGAAAGGGAAATGGAGAGATGTTGGTCAAAGGGTACATAGTTGCAGCTATATAGGATGAGTAAGTCAGAGATCTGATATATAACTATAGTTAATAGTATTGTATTGAATATTGGAAATATTTTAAGAGAGTGGACTTCAGGTGCGCTCATATCTCACACACCTACACACACACAAGTTGAGGAGATATGTTATTCAGCTTGACTGTGTGACTGTTTATCCTGTGGTTTGATCCTTTGCTTCACTGAGGATGAGTACCACACACTCATAGGCTCAATTGTTTCTTGCTGGTCAATTTAATTTAGCAGGACACAAAAGGTTATTGTGATTGGCTGATAATAAACTTAATAGAGTATATAGATATTGAATTATAATATTGTATATCTGAAATTCATATAGTATCGTTAACTGATGTTACCTCAATCAGTAAACTATGAATAAATAAATGTTTCAAAAGACAACAACAACGAAAATCCAAGTACAAAAATGTTATTAATGTATATATAAGAAAAATGTTTGGAATCATAATATATATTACATATTAATACATTCTATGTATATACTATAGAATACTATATTATAGTATACATATATGAAAAGCTCACAGTGTGAGTAGCATTCCCTTCCCACAACTCTTCTCTCAAAAAAATGAAGTAATCATAACAAATCATTTAGAAATAAAAGCAGAATGAAATAATTTTTCTTTTTTTTTTGTTAGGAAGTCAAGTCAAGTAGTTCAGTACACCCTAACTAGCAACATAAAAAGGTTTTGAGAAATATAATCCATTAGGGAAGCCATCAAGTGATTAATATTTCCATTCAGAAATAAATGCATGTTATTTAATATACCACAGATATAGAGAATATCATGTATCAGTTATAATGATTTTGAACCACTTTATATACTAGCCAAAATTTAACATGTTTAGTGAAGATGGCTCCATTTCTCAGCTTCCATAGACCA
>NW_017732004.1:679147-680356 GCF_001890085.2 Hipposideros armiger | reverse complement strand
CAATTGAGAATGAAAGTAACTAAACAATTAATCCCTTCCTCGTGGTGAGGATAAGGATAAGGGTTCATTTCTACTGCATGATTTTTACCAAATCTTTATCACTCTAATGTTAGAGTTCTTTCATACTGTCTGAAATGATCCTATATTTTTGGATATCTGACTAATAGTATTTCTTTAAACTCTGTCATGGCGAATTTAATCATTTATTCCCAATACAGTGCTGTCACCACTATAACCCCTTTACTTTTAAGATACTTCAGGCAATAGTATATTTCAAATGCTAACTAAATGCTGTTCCACTAATACAAGTAAGAGGTATCTGTCTAAAAAACAAATGGATGTATAAAAATTTGAGGATACTTACAATAGAACATGTTGACCTATGATTTAGTAAACTCCATGACCAAGTCATTTGTATAGCTATTTAATAACAGGTTCTATAAATGGAATCTTGCTTTGTATAAAAAAATTGGCTTACATTATGTATAAGAGCTGTACAAAAATAATGAAATTCTATTAATTTATTTCCCTCAATCTACTTCTAAATTTAATTAGTTTAAATGTCCAAACTCTTGTCAGAGTAGTGTTGTTTCTGGATGATGAAGATTTAGATATTAATCAACACAGACAAGCAAACTAAAAACATGGAGTTTAAATAAGTAAACATATGAATAGCAATTTTAAAAGCAGTATAATAAAATAAGCTCGTGCATATCATCTCTCTCCTCTGATCTAGTTTGAAAGCAATGACAACATTAAAAAGATGTAACGGTAAGCCCTCACTTAACATACAAAGTGGTCCTGGGCCGGGCGAGTGGCACATTGGTTAAGAGCTGGATTGGGACGCCAGAGAGCCCCAGTTCACATCCCACATATGAGGGCCAGTGACACTGCCCTCCACAGCTAAGATGCTGAACAACAGCTCAACCTGGAGCTGGGCTGCAGTGAGTCACCGGCAACAGTGTGGGCTGCAGCCCCTGCTGCAGTGGGTTGCCATGGGTTACCATGTGTAGCCAGCAGCCAGCGTGAGCGGCTGTCCAGAAGCCGGCAACTGATCTGCCTTGCCTGGGAAGAGTGCAATGATGGTGCAAACTCGGGCCAGTGAAGCAACGTCCTTCACAACTAGACTGAAGAACAAAATGACAGCAACTTGTCTGTTCCCCTTCCCCAATTCCCCAACGCTGTTCCCTCCCCCAATTCCCCAATAAA
>NW_017732004.1:676723-677647 GCF_001890085.2 Hipposideros armiger | reverse complement strand
GTATTTGTTTTTAAGTATCTATAAGTACTTATGTAGACTATAATTACTACTTTTTATCATGTATTATGCATGAAGAATTACCCATTTCAAAAACTAAATGTTTTCCCTAATTACATTTAGGCCCCGAAAAAATGTGATTGAACAGTAAATTTAGATCAGTGTTCCTTTTTTTGCATCAAATATTGTATCATTCTCATTGAACTATGCCTACCCACTAAGAAAGTCTCACTCATTTAGAATTTTGCATTGCACATCTAGACATATACTGGCTAAATCAGTAATCTATTGCCACGATGTGATGTATAACAAACAATCCAAAAACTTCTGTAGTATCTGATTACATATTTGGAGATCAGCTGAGCTAGGTTGAGGTGACTGGGGTGCAGTGTGTGCAGGTTACCATGGCCTGTGATTAAAGTCATTGGAAAACTACAATAATTCAATTCAAGAGGCATTACTAATGGTCCAGATACTTTGAAATCATCATATTGATTATTTCTCTTAGGAGAACTTGCATTAAATGTTCAGATTAGTTTAAATGTCTTATGCCATTTCTTTTTCTTTTTTTCCTTTCTCCATTTATCAAGCCATCTTCTTGGTATCTTTGAATCTTATATGTTTATATTTTTGTTGATTCTTTACGTAGTTGTTAAATTTAGATGCATTTAAAACAACCTTTTTCTCTCACACTTTCTAAAATACAATGCAATGTCAATTAAATTAAATCCAGGATAACATATTTTTAGAGATTGATGAAAGAATATAATTATTGTATTATCTGCATCAGTAACTTGCTAGGCTTGATTTAAAATTTTGTTAATTAACTTTTTTTCTGTAATGTTAATTTTAGTCTATTAAGTATAGGGGGCTATACTTAATCACACCTATGCAAATACAAGTGTATGTATCTATCAGTATGTGTAA
>NW_017732004.1:670407-676689 GCF_001890085.2 Hipposideros armiger | reverse complement strand
GAACACAACTCCTTTACAATTAACAAGCTCTGTGCGTTTCTGGATAATGCATTCATTCAAACTGTCCAATTGCCAACAGTACACATTTGAATTGATTGTTTGGTTCCTTGGTAGGAGCTCCAAAAACATGATGCCTTTAAAATCCCACCACACTGAGAGCATAACCTTCCTCTGATGAATGTCTGCTTTTGATGTCGTTTAAGGTGAATCATCACATCAGGACCAAGACCGCTTAAGCACCACATTGTTGTAAACAATCCACTTCTCATCACCAGTTATCAGTCGCTTCAAAAACGGATCGTTTTCCTCACATTTAATGATCATACTGCAGATGTTTATATGATCCGTCAAATTAACTTCTTTGAGTTCATGCAGAACCCAAATATCAAGCTTGCTTATGTATCCCAGCTTCTTCAGGTGGTTGTGAATACTCGAATGATGGATGTTCAATGTTCCAATGCCTTCATTTTGTTGTCATCAACCTTGGTGGGCCTCCCTGACTGAGGAGCATTGTTGAGATCAAAATCACCAGCACGGAATTTTGTGAACCATCTTTGGTACTGACATTCTTGTAGAACACTGTCACCATAAACTTTAGGCAACTTTTCACAAGCATGATGTGTGTTTTTCCCTTTATGGAAGTAAAACAGTAAAATATGGTAGCAATGCATAGTTTGGTCTTCCATCTTCAACTTGTTGTAAATCTCCAAAACTCAACAAAATTGCTCAAGTTTTTTTTTTAGAATGAAGCTAGAACTGTGAGCTGTCAAATAACATAGCAATAACATAGATTCGAATGACTCTAGTACTTCCAAAAAATGAACTAGTGCCATCTGTTGCAAACATGCATCATGGCTTTTCTGACAACCCAACAGATGTAGGGTATAGTATAAGGAACATGGTCAATAATGTAATTACTATGTATGGTGTCAGGTGAGTACTAGATTTATCAAGGTGATAGATGCGAGAGAGTGTCAGGGGGCAGGGTGAAAAGGTAAAGGGATTAAGAAATACAAATCAGTAATAACAAAACAGTCATGGGGATATAAAGTACAGCATAGGGAATATAGTCAATAATATAATAACAATGCATTGTATATAGTGGCAGATGGGTACTAGACTAGTCAGAGAAATAATTTTTTAAATTATATAAGTGTTAAACCACTATGCTGTACACCTGATAGTAATATACAATTATATTGAATGTTTACTGTAATTGAAAAATTAAAAAACGGGGGAAAAGGTAAAGGGGAATAAGAG
Source organism: Hipposideros armiger (assembly GCF_001890085.2). Classification (NCBI taxonomy): domain Eukaryota; kingdom Metazoa; phylum Chordata; class Mammalia; order Chiroptera; family Hipposideridae; genus Hipposideros; species Hipposideros armiger. The sequence goes on along the minus strand of NW_017732004.1, from coordinate 675,429 downwards.
GATTAGATTTCCACATATAAAAAAATAAGTCATAGGATGTAACATACAGCATAGGGAATATAATCAATAATATTGTGATAGTATAGTACAGTGTCAGATGGTTGCTGGACTTATCATGGTGATCACTTCTTTAGATACATAAATGTTGAATAACTATGGCATACACCTGAAACTAATATAATATTGTATGTTAGCTACGTTTTTAATAAAAATCTTAGAAATAAAATCAACCAGCACAGAAATACTGTATGCCTGACAAAAGGTTTTATTAACTATATTTTTCTGTTTATCTAAACTTTATTTCATTACCCAGTATTTTATTATGTAAACTAAATTTTGTTACCGTTTTTCTTATATTTTGTACTGTTTATTTCCTTAGACAAGACATCAGAAAATTCATTTTTATTTTAAAATTTTCTTACATTTTGCATCTTAATTTTACTCTTGTTTTTATTTTAATGCCAAGGGGGAAATACTTATTTCTGTAATAATCAAAACAAAACAAAAAAAAACCTCTTTCAAATATATAGTATATGACAGTAGAATTTGCAGTAATTACCAACATTTTATAATTTATTCCATGTAGTTTTCTTTTGAGACATAGAATAGATTCCATAATTAGTAAATTATACACATGCATGTGAGGTCTGACTATTAAATTCACGAACTCGTGCTAGAAAAAGTGCTACATACCTCATTGCTGAATATCACTACAGTCACCTTTGAAGCACTCTGTTGGAAAGCTATGGACTAATGCTAGAGCCTAGGCCACCCTTCAGAACAATTTTGGAACTCTTTTTCTGGAATGGCCATCAGAGGGGTCGTCGTATTACCCTTGATGTCCCGAATATCACCCAAATGTCTTCCTTTCAGTATTTCCTTTATCTTTGGGTAAATAAGGGAGACCACTTCATGGATGGGTAGAGGCTTGATCACTGCACTGTACACCTGAAGCTGATGTATAATATTGTATGTCAACTATAATTATATGTACATATAGTCACGGGACATGGAGTAGAAGTATGAGAGTGGAGTCAATGGAATTGTAATAGATAAGCATGATATCGGGGGTGGGAGGGCAGAGGATAGGGGAGGGAGTTGTTACTTTGTGAGGGGTGTAAAGGATAACTATTGCATTGTTCTGTACACCTGAAACTAATTAAAAAAAATAAATAAGTGCCAGATCACACAGAAAACAAAACTTTAGAAATCTAAAAAAAAAAAAAAAAGTCTTTGGGGGCCAGATCAAGTGAGTAAGGAGGGTGTTCCAATACAGTTATTTGTTTACTGGCTGAAAACTCCCTCACAGACAGTGCCATGTGAGCTGGTGCATTGTCGTGATGCAAGAGCTCCCTTGGGACCATTTTTGCACACACCTTTCTCGTGCCAAGATTTTTAGTTAAGATTTTCCTAACTGTTTCTCTATTTATGTTTACTTGGTCTGCTATGCTTCGAACAGTCAGCCTACAATTTTGAGGTGCAATTTGATGAATTTTTGCAATGTTTTCATCAGTTCTGCTCATTACTGGCCGCCCTGACCTCTCTTCATCAGTGATGTGTTCTTTCCCCTCAGAAAAACGTTTATTCCATTTGTACACTGACGATTTCTTCATGGCATTATCCCCATAACCTTGGACTAACATGTCCCTGATTTTACTTCCACTCTTATCAAGTTTAACAAGAAATTTAATGTTTGTTCATTGCTCTAATTCAAGATCAGACATTCTCACAACGGCACACACAAAAAAAACGCAACAATAATGAATGCCACTCAGCAAGACATCACCACCCATCCACATAAACACAGCTGTGAGACACTGATATACCAAGGTTATGAAACCTTATGAGCTGTGTGTACAGTGCTGCCAATGTAAGCACATGACCTTAATTGTTACACCGTGTATGTATCAGTCAGTGTTACATAAAAAAAATAGAACCAGTAGGACAAAGAGAGATATTAATTTATTGCAAGGAATTGGCTTATGTGATTATAGCTGACTAGGTAATTCTGAATAACATATGGAGAGTAACCAAAACAGGCAGGCTGGAAATTGGCAGGAGCTGAGAGTCTACATCCAAGTGGAATTTCTTCAAGGAAATCTCAATTCTGCTCTTATGGCATTTAAACTGATTGGATAGTGGCCATCCAGGTTATGCAGTGTAATCTCCCTTTCTTTAAAATCCACTGGTTTTAGCTGTTCATCACATGTACAAAATACCTTTACAGACCATCTGTATTAGTCCTTGATTAAATAACTGTATACTCCAGCCCAGATGAGTTGACAAATAACCTGAAAATCAAAACATATATGTATTTCATCAGGAACTATTTTAGGCACTGAGGATAAAAAAGTAAAATAACCAGATAAGGAAATAGCTATTGTAAAGCTTCTCTTTTAGTGGGAAACCAGTAACTGTTAAGGTAATTTCAGGTAACAACAAGCATTACAAAAAATAATAATAAATAAAACCTGACTACTGCATAGATATAGACAGGCAGAATGAGGGAACTTTCATATTTTTATGTCAGAAAATTACATCTTTGAGGATATCACATTTATGCTGACATACTTTTAAAAGGAAGAAAGAAGATCCCTGAAAATCAAAAGAAAAAAGTGTATAATGTACTTAAGATGGATATGAGTGTGTAAGTTTGGGGAAACACAAAGAAGGTAGTGTGGAAATTGAGAGGCAGTGAGGTCATCCTGTTGGGCAAGCATGAGTTAGTGAGAATCACTGTAAGCTATGTATATGATTTTAACTTAATGAAAGGTGATTTTAATCCATTGGGGATTCTAACCAGATGTACAGTGTATTCTATTTTATATTTAAAAGGGTACACTATTGCTATTCAAAGGATGGATAACAGAAACAATTTAAGAGATAACAATAATAGAGAATGCTGACATGAAAGAATAAGATGACAGCTCAGATGGAAAAACAATATGGCAGATAGATTAAACTCTGTTTATGCTTGATCAATGGGTTCAGAGTACTATTTGCTAAGATGAAAAACATGGGGAAAGAAACAGATTTGGGAACATGAGAACAACAATCAGTCCATTTTGCTGATGGCCTGTCTGACATTTTTGTTAGATATTTAATTAGAAATGTTATGAAGTTAATAGGATTCTGCAAAGAATTGATTGTAGAATTTTATTACAGTAATTGTCCTATGAATTAAGCTCCCTTAATTAATTGTAATCTCCCACATTGATTTTAACATCGCCATGTCAATTGCTGTGCTCATGTGGACATTGATAAAGATGGTGCAAGCAGAGATTTGGAAAGGTCTTGTGTAACAGGGCTTATTACCTCTTGCTGCTACAAGTCTACTATATGAATAATTACAGGCTAGACTACTGGTGGTGGGGGTGGAGTCATCAGCTTTCCAAATTGAGTCCTCCTTGAGTTTCATCCCCAATAACAAAACATCAACAAACTGTACCTGCTTAAGTTATCTCTGATGTGAGCCACAGAATAATCACCCAACTTAGATAAGCCCAAAATTATGACACATAGATTCAGGAGCATATAAGTGGTTGCTGTTATTAAAAACAAATCAAAATAAAACAAAACAACAATTGTGGTTTGTGATTTTCTAATATACATAGAGTACTAGATTACTAATACTGTGCTAGATGTAACTTTGGGAAACATAAGTCTACACACTGTAAGAAATGCCAAATAACTGCATATAATCTCTACAGTTTTTGTTTGTTTGTTTGTTTTTGTTTTGTTTGTATTTTTGTGGGGTCTCATATATCTGAGACTTGGAGCGCCAAAAAGCAGGCAACCCAGAAATACCAAAAACATGTGAAAGATCTTTTGGTATTACTTCTGACAACTGCATTTGAATCTATAATTAGTTAATTTTTTTTAATTGAAGTAAAGAGGACTCAGGAATGAATCATGGAAGTTTAGTAATGAGTGGAGAAGGTAAATATAAAATAGCAAATTTGATGGAAATGGAGCCATCAGTGAAGTAATTGAGAAAAAGAAAATGTGATTCCAATCAGACATGAAAAAGAAATACAAGGCATCTAGATTGGTAAGGAGAAAGTAAAACTGTCATTATATGTAGATGACATCATACTATACATAGAGAACCCCAAAGACACCATCAAAATCTATTGGAACTGATAAATGAATTCAGTAAGGTAGCAGGATACAAAATCAATATTCAGAAATCATTTGAGTTTGTATACACCAATAACAAATTATCAGCAGATATTAAGAAAATAGTCCCATTTACAGTTGCTTCAAGAACGATAAAATACTTAGGAATAAATTTAACCAAAGAAGTAAAAGACCTGTACTCAGAAAATTATAAGACACTGAAGACAGAAATTAAAGAAAATACAAATAAATAGAAATATCTACCATGCTCATGGATAGGAAGAACTAATATAGTTAAAATGTCCATACTGCCTAAAGCAATATATAGATTCAATGCAATTCCTATCAAGCTACCAAGGAAATTTTTCACAGAAATAGAAAATGTAATCCTAAAATTTATATGGAACCATAAAAGACCCCAAATAGTCACGACAATACTGAGAAATAAGAACAAAGTCGGGGTATTGTGATACCAGACATCAAAACATACTACAAGGCTACGGTAATTAAATCAGCATGGTGCTGATATAAAAACAGGCACATAGATCAATGGAACAGAATAGAGAGTCCAGATATGAATCCATTCATATACAGTCAATTAATCCATGACAACGGAAGCAAGAATTTACATTGGGGTAAAGATAGTCTATTCAATAAATGGTGCTGGGAAAAATGGACTGACACATGCAAAAAAATTAAATTGGGCCACCTCCTTACGCCATATACAAGAACAAATTCAAAATGGATTAAAGACTTAAATGTAAGACCTGAAACCATAAAACTAGAAGAAAACATAGGGAGTATATTTGCAGACATTACCCTAAGCAATATTTTTACTGCTATATACCCATGGGCAAGCAAAGTAAAAGAAAAAATGAACATATGGGATTACATCAAACTTAA
>NW_017732004.1:667784-669237 GCF_001890085.2 Hipposideros armiger | reverse complement strand
AGAGAGAGAGAGAGAGAGAGAGCCATGGGATGTGGAATAGAGTGTGGGGAGTGGAATCAATGGAATTGTAATAGATAAGTATGATATCGGGGGTGGAGGGACAGTGGGTGGGGGGAGGGGAGTTATCACTTTGTGAGGGGTGAAAAGCATAACTATTGCATTGTTTTGTACACCTGAAACTAATAATAATAATAAAAAAAGAAAATGTGGTTCCAACAGGGGGGAGTAAATTGTGTCATATGCTTCCGTGTGCTCAATGAAGATGAAAGTAGAAATTAGAAGATTTTGTTTGGCAATATGAAGATCTTTGGTTACACTCACAGAAATCAGTTCAGCAGAGTGATAGGGACAGAATCCTGATTTCACTCCCAAGTAAATTAAGGTAGAAAATAAGCACAATGATTCATGGCAATGAAATAGTTCAGACCATTTGGGGTAAACAAAGGCTAGGAAAAATAAGAACAAAATGACATAAGCCTATGGGTCAAGGAATATTAGATAGACAATGGATGAGATAGATAGATAGATGATAGATAGATAGATAGATAGATGATAGATAGATAATACATATATACACACAGTCATGAACTGAACACATCCCAAGATAATTTTAAGCCTTAATCCCTAATATGATATTTGTAGGTAAGGACTTTGTGGGGTACTTAGGCAAGGAGGAATTCATGAGGGCGGTGCTCTCATGATGGGATCACTGTCCTTATAAGGAGTGACATGAGCACTCTCCCTCTCTCCACCATATGAAGCCACAGCAAGAAGAGTGTCATCTGTAAATCTGGAAGTGGGCCTTCACCAGTAACAAATGAACTGGCACCCTGATCTTGGATTAGCCAGCCTCTAGAAATATGAAAAAATAAATTTCTGTTACTTAAGCTACCCAATGTATATTTTGTTGTAATGGCCCAAACTGAAGAAGACAGATAGATGATAGAGAGGAGATGGATAGATTTAGATAGATAGATGCTAGGTAGATAGATATGTAGATAGATGATAGGTACAAACATATGTATGTACATCTATTCAAGATGAGTAACCCTTACATATGCAATTATGATCATTAATAATTGTCCAACAGAAAGAGGGAAATTGAGAATGTAAAGGAGGGTGAGATGTCTCAAGTGTTTCAAATGTTTCTCTTTATCTTAACCTGTAAAAAAATGAGTTCCATATACCTGATGATTTCATTAAAAATTAAACAAAATAAATTCATAAAATATTGGTAAATTTAAAATGGTAACAAAATTAATATGTGTATATCCCCAAATACACTTGTTATAAGAAACAGCTGAAAATAAGTAGTTGTATATAATAATTTACACAAAAAATCTTATTAAAATCAAATTATATTATAATTTCTCAAGTTTGAAACCCAAGTCCAACACAAGACAAAGATGTGTAATTGTAATCTTAAGTTTGGAGGACAACCCACTAGACCTAA
>NW_017732004.1:661522-662424 GCF_001890085.2 Hipposideros armiger | reverse complement strand
CAGGTTTAAACTGCGGGTCTCTTCACATACAGACTTTTTCAATAAATAAAGCCCACCCTTTGTATCTTTGGGTTTCGCCTCTGCAGATTCAACCAATGGAGGATTGAAAACAGAATTTTCGCGTTCCCAATCACGGCTTCCCAGCTGCAGATTCCCATATGCTGATTCCAACAGCAGATGGAAAATACTGCTCTCAATTCCCTGGCCACTTTAGTTAAGTTTTTAGGAATCAAAAATTATACTCAGATTTTTGACTCCTCTCTCTCCCTCTCTCCTTCTCTCCCTCTCTCCCTCTCTCCCTCTCTCCCTCTCTGTGGGAGGGAGTTTGGCACCCCTAACCTACACTTTGATCAAGGGCTAACTGTGCTTACTCAGTTTGTTCTCACCCCAAATAAGGTTGGTTGTGTGGCCCCAGCTAATCAAATATTTTCTATATTTCTTTTCCTTGTTGTATATTATTAATCCTATAAATGCTTTCTGCCTTCTGCCCCATGTTTTTGTTTTCTTCATGAAGTGTTAAATAAGTTGCTTTCTACCATGTAATAATTCTTAACAGCTTTTGGTGGTGAGGCATAGGATCTGAAGTTGATTGCTAAAGGCCTATGGGACAACAATGTGCACAGGTGAGGCATATGCTGAGCCCTTTGTGTTCAGTCTTCCTCTCATCGTTATGGAGACCCTCGGTAAGTCACACTTGGATTTGAGCTCCTGCCTTGCATATAGCTCTGATCAAAACAAACTTTATGAAATATATGTATTTATATTTCTGTTTATGTTTATTCCCAGAAATGTTCTGGGGTCTGTTAAAGTTCTCAGAAAGATTATGGGGTCCTGGAAAGGTTGGGGTGTGTTAAGTCCCCAGAAAAGTTCTGAGGTCCCAGAAAGATTCCAGTGTAGTTATA
>NW_017732004.1:655682-657562 GCF_001890085.2 Hipposideros armiger | reverse complement strand
CCAATCCAGCAGCACATCCCTCTTAGTATTAACTTGGCTTAAAGAGACCCTAGGTGTAGCTAAAGAAATGGGACTCTCAAGTTTCAATGAATTGAGCACTCCACCCCCTGGCACACCTGCTTATTTTATGTCTAATTACTATAGTTCTGGAAGCTGTAGAGACTACAAAAATGAGAAAATTTCACTTAGACAACCTAGACTTCTAGTGGCCATTATGGGGAACATTCCATTAGACAAGATTGTTTACTGAAGGGCACTTGAAAGAAAAGTTTCCTGAATCAAACAACAGAATAGGACACCTATTTTAATTGACATGCAGAAGCTTCCAAAGGCTTCAAGATTCCAAAATAGGTTCATTAAAAGATTCAAAAGGCTAATGAAAAATTAAAGACACAAGAGACTAAAACAAGAGACTAAAAACTGACATGATGCCTACTACTTCTCTCTATCCGTCTTCACATGAGTACTCATTATACAAATTCTCCATCAGAATTGTTTTCCCACTCTGAAGAGACCACAGGACCATAAAAAAAAGCCCATCTGAAAGTAATGACAGTATTATCTCTTCCTTTCTGATTTAAATCCCTTCTATTTATTTTTCTTGCTTAATTGTTCTGGCTAGAACTTCCAATACTACATTGAGTAAAAATGGTGAGGATAGGCATCTTTGTTTTGTTTCTGATCTTAGAGGAAAAGCTCCCGGCTTTTCACCATTGAATATGATGTTGGCTGAGGGGTTGTCATATATGGCCTTTATTATGTTGAGTTACATTCCCTCTCTATGCACTTTGTTGAGATGAACATTCACTCTATTAAGAAATTTGCNCTGCTGAATTAAATATGCACATATATATATACATATTTATACATATGTATTAATACAGACACATATATTTACTTATGTATGTATAGATTATGTATATATAGCTTTACATAAGTATACAGATATATATATATATATAATATTTATTATTTGTTCATATGACCAAATTTTCTTCCAATTTTTTCTTGCTGGTTAGAATGTTCTCTCAATGAAGAACATAGATGTTCCTGCACAAAAACTATTGTCCTCATTTCAAAAAGTTTTTTCCCCCCAAATACTGTATGAGACCCCGGAATGACCCAAAATAAGCTTGCCTCATAAATATACAAACATTGCCTTACACAAGTGTATACATTAGATTTCCAAAGTCCATTGTGCCCCAAATATTAGCCTCATTCTGCTTTATTCCTTTTCTTTTTGATGCAAATCCCCAAACACCACTATGTGAAATTTCAGAAAACTTGTAATTCTGAGGGCATTTTCAAATTTGGAAAATAATATGCTGCTTTAAATTGATTACGTTTACCACTACTCAATTATTACAATTAATCCTTGATTTTTTGTTTTGGAATAAACAGAACAATATTATCAACAAGTTGAAAGTTAATACCAGGGTTAAAGTCTCATACTGGACATAGAAATATTGTACACTTACTTCCGTTTGTGGGAGGCACCCCTGTTATAGTTAAGGATACGACAACTGATATATTTGATCAGAGCATTATGCATTGGACAAAACTCTTCTAAATTTCTCACCTTAAAAATTGACTTAACATGAAATTTCCTCCTACCTAACAACGGTACCTCTATTTCTGTAATGCTCCCAATACAGTAACTACACCAGTAATAATTGTACTGTACCAGGACAATCAACTTTAGTGAGGCTATACCAACCCAAATATCCATTTAATATGCATAACTACTCCAATCTCAGATTTGCCTTTACAACATTATACTACTACAAATACCAACTTTGGGATCAGAGATTAACCAGGCTCTGTGGCAGTCCTGGCTGGAACTGCTGAAGCACTTACTGTGTAGGATATATCATAGGAGA
>NW_017732004.1:631347-652892 GCF_001890085.2 Hipposideros armiger | reverse complement strand
CCAATATTTCAATAGTCAGTTATGCCAAAAATCAGAATAAAATTAATGTCTTGAATCCTCATAAATTTTTAACCTAAAATCATCAAGCAGAATATATTATGAAAATCAATCTTTTAAAATAATGTGATCATTAATTTTCTGTTCCTTTTCCTCCTGGAAAGCTTTAAGTGTCTCTGTCATTTTACACAGAACCAATAAAAATAACCAGAAAAACAAAGTTTGCCTAATTTGCAGTATGTCATACAGCCCAGTATCAAGAACTAGTGACCATATACAGAGTGAAAATACTCCAGTGAAAAAAATATATTCTTCATATTCCAAACACAAAATTTTGAAGGCCAAAAAAAAAAAGGTTGTGCTATTCTTATACTCTGGGGTTATTTTTTCCCCTTAGTTTTCTATATCTTTTCAAATACATTCAATCATTAGATTTTGTAAAATTTGTTTCATTCAATTCTCACATTGATTTTCATGGCTGTCATAATGATATTTTCAGAGGAAGATGCTTAAATTCCCCATAGAAATTTACCATCCTGGATGATAATTCCAATGCAGAGTAATGATTCTGCCAGGTGTAAGGTGTCTTCAGTTTTCACAGACAGATTTTTATATGCTCTTGAAAATCCCTCCTTTCTGACAGTTTTGAATATACAAGCTATGTGTCAGTGTGACTACCAGGTATAAGCAACTTACAAAACTTTGCTGAGTGTTTATAGCAATACTGGTTGGATAAGGCAAAGATCATATTCTAGAAGCATTCTGAGAAGACCCAGATTCCAAACCTGGCTGATGTTTAGTTCCACAGCTATGAATATGTTTTTTTTTTTCATTTGTTTGTTTGTTTGCAGCTAAAGACTATTTTGTACAATTCCCCTTTATTTCCTCTTTAGTCAAAGTGCGTTACATGATTCTGCCTTCAGATATCAATGTGTTTTAGCATTTACTCAAATGTTACAGAAGTGATTAACCATGCCCTATTTTTATCATTTACAGACAAGCTGATCTCTGTACCTGGTTATTAAATGTGCTTTTATGTCTACATCATTATATTGAAACACCTCATTTTTTATCGTTAGCAGTTACTTAAGTTAGTGCTTCTTTGTTGGACTTGTTTTTCAAGTTTGTTTTGTTCGATTTTATGGCTTTTCCCTTTTTTTATACAAAGGTATCAAGTATTACTCCATAATCCCTTAGCTTGCTTGTACTATGGTTAATGCTTGCATATAGAATGCAACCACCTGTAACTACTATAACAGTATTAGCTCTGTCATATCATTACTCCATTCCCTACTGTTCAAAGAGGGTGATTTTCATAAAATGTAAGGATTCTCTCCAAAGATCATAAATAGCCCTGAAGATAAAATAAAAAACAAACAAACAAACATGACTCAAAGTATTATCAAGATCTGAATCTTCTCTACATTTGGAAATGTATCCCATATACCTTATGGCGTTACTAGTAGCCCATTTAAATGTAAATCCTAAAGGAATGTTTTCTCTGTTTTAGCTGTCATTTTATCCATTGTTTCTGTTGCATTACTCTGATTTTGGTTATAAACACATTTTCATTATTTGCATTTCCTCTGGCCTTGAAGTTCACAATAACATGGAACACTTTACTTTTGTTTTTTATTACATATCAAGTATTTTTCATAATAGGTGGTGTAGGCAGCATAATGACTGTCCAAAGATATCCACATCCTAATCTTTAGGATTTTTGAATATGTCACTTTACATGACATAAGGAACTATGCAGATTTGTTTAAATTTAGGATCTTGAGATGAGGCAATTATTCTGAAATATGTGGATGGGCTCAGTGTAATCACAGGGGCCCTTTTAAGATGGAGGCAGCTAATCTGAGTGAGAGAAGGGATATGAAAATGGAAGAAGGGGTCATTTGCTATTGCTGGAAGGGGACCACCATCTAGAAGCAAAGGCAAGCAACGAATTCTCTCCAATAGACTCCAAAAGCAAGCACAACCCTGTCCAAACCTTGACTGAAGTCTAGGAAATCCATTTTAAAGGCACCTGACTTCAAAAATTTTAGAAAATAAATCTGTGTTGTTTTAAGCCACTGAGTTTCTGGTAGTTTGTTACAGAAACAGTATGAAATCAATATAGTAGGTATCCAATAAATTGTATGAAGTGACATGTTAATTCTATAAATACATTTTAGCACGTATGAGTCCAAACAACTTTGAATTACAAAACTAAGAAATTCCAAAGAGGAAAAACCTGTGATTATACAATATAATTTAACTTTAAGTTCTTGCCATATTTTAGTTTGTTTTGAGTACATTTTACTTCAGCTTAGGAAACTATTATTGAAGTTAACATAAACCAATATTGTAGAAAAGATATCATTGAGTACATATACTTGAAGTACTTAAAAGCATCAAGTAAAAATTACCATCATATATACTATGACTATTTACCTCAGGTATTTCATAGTGACTTATTAGATAGTTAGATTAACCCAATTTAATCTATAATAAACACAAAACTATGATAGTATTAAACACACTACAAAGTAAAAATATTCTTATTAAATAAAATATATTTATTATGATTATAAATAACTGAAATTATAAGCAGTTTTGAGCCATTTATCATGAATAATTTTGACACAATTGCTAAATTTAACTTTTGAGCCATTAAAGCAAGTATCATTCAGAAAAAGAGTTAAATCAATACAGATATTTATAAATATGAACTAATTTGAGTTACTGGGTTGGAAAATAAATAGTAGCATACTGTAATTTACTCTGAACATATATTTCCTAAAATAAAACTGAAGTCCTGAAAATACTTATTTTCATTTTGACTTTGTTTTTCTAGTTAGTCTACTAAGTGTCACAACTAAGAAAGTCCCTCAATTTTTAAAGATAAACCCACATTATTATTGTTGATTTCAAGTCAGTAAAATTGTGTAAATAAGTTTAAGTTTTGATACTAGAAGAATGGCTTGTCTTTATTTTGAATGAATTTTGAACTCTCTAATCTTGCAGCTCTTTCCTAATCAATGTAAGTTTTCAAAGTAAAGAGATAGCATGATGTACTTTCATATAATTAATCACATACCTATCTTAAGAATAGATATGTTCGATCAGTTTCTGAACATTTTTAGAACATATTTCTGTGTGAAGAACTATCTAGCAGGTGTCGTTACAGTTAGATCTTGGAGTTAAACTATATGTGTGCTGGTTCTCATCGGTGTATATAGGATCTTTGTGGTTATGTCAGAAGTGAGACTAAAAAAAGTAAGGATCTATGGTTTTATACATGTAATCTATAGGCAGTACATTTGTAATAATGAATGTACCTAACTATGTTTTCTATTATCATTGGCTGAAAGAGGTGAGAATAATGTATGCTCAGCAATCATCCAAATACATAACATGCTCAAGTGAGGAGAAGAATTAGGCCTGTAAATATGCACTGTTTTCATACGCAGTCAATTCTTTATGGGTATTTTATAAATGAAATTATAAATATGCAATGATGCTAATGAGTTATGCATACCAATCTTCATTTTGTAGATTCACACGGAACTATTACAATTTCCTGGCGATAAACACAAATAATAAATAATAAGTGCTTCAAGATTATAAAAGTGTTCCTACTTTGTGAAATATGTACGTGATTATTGATAATAATACTTGAGAGCAATAAAACGTTTTTAAAAAAATTGTTAACAGCATATCAAGATTCTTGCTTATATTTTTTGACATAAATGAACACGATGAATGATCTGGGAAAAGCAAACTAGCATTAGACATTATACTCTGATTTAAACTTATAGTGCGTTTAGTCCTAGGATGTCAAAAGAAGAATGAAATCAAAACAGTTTATTTAAATGTTGATTTTTACTTCAGAAATCTTTTTTTTTCAGACTCCATAATTTCTCACTTAAAATCAGGCTAAACTTGCCCTTCTGAACCACTCTAAACTCTATATTGTCAGAAGTACTGAAAAATAATAAGGAAGATGTAGATTATGATTAATTTGGCTCTTCTCTTTTATTAAATAAGTTATTTAAGTATAAATAAATTATCATGGAAGAAACCATTTTCATGTCTTAATAAGTTATGACAATTGCTTTCTGTGGAAAATGGATGGCAAAGCATGAGATTGCCTGCTCACTGATTATAGTAATAAATATGGAGAGAAAATAAAGATGGCTATTTTGAGCTCCACATTTAAATCCAAGAAGTTAAAAATGGAGTAATGAATAATGCTATGATCTGTGAGAATTTTCTGAATCATTCAGTTACATGGGTGGTCCAGAAACATTTGGCAGATGATTTGAATAACAATTGGTGAGATAAAAATTTGTGATACACAGTGACTATGAGTTTAAAAAGACCGAAACATCAGTTGAAAAGTAAATCTCTCCAACCCGGCTGCATTATCTCTGCGCTCAGAATAGTGCTAAAAATTAGAAAAAGTTTTCCTAATTGCTATTATTCACCTGAATAATTAGAGCTTTAAATAAATGTTTATGTTTGCCATAAACAATAACAACATTGCATACATTAAGGTTTATCTTTATGTTTTCTTCAGGTTTGAATGAAATATCAAGCCTAGTAACTTCTTAAACTAGGTAGCATGCATCATTAACAAAAACAAATGGAAGAGTATACCTACAACTGTTATTATATATACATATATTTTATTGAAACATCTCAACATGATTGTATAAATAAGAAAAAAACACACGTCTATTTACTTTTCAAAAAGTGTCCCTCAACAATGTTATGTATGCACAACCACCTCTTATCAGATTTCCATAATTTTTCAGTTATTTTGTGCAATTTGTATCCATTTATTTGCTTTAAAAAAATTATTGCACATCTAATTCAAAACAAATATTCCCCCTGACTCGTAAAGGCTAAAGCTGTGACTAGGAGACTGAGAAAAAGATGGAGCTATGGCCTGGCTCTCAACAAATTTGACCTTTCTTTTAAAAAGCAGTACTAAAAGAAGAGATGGGAAACACATATAAGGTCTACTTACCTTACTACAAAATGTTGCTATAATAATAGTGTAAGTAATAGTCTATTGTCTACTAGCCGTTACCATTTCTTTGACGAATTACTACAATGGCCTGAGTCGTGGAAAACCCAAATGCTGCCTCGCTGTGAGGTGCATAGAGCATGATGTTTAGAATCCTGTGGGACCATCACTTTGCTTTTTGGAACATGTTCTACATTTTCCAGGTCCAGTCACCTCCTACCACAGATAATCTCTTCTCTATCTCTGGCTGAGCTGAAGAACTTCCTGCAGAGGGTAGTTAATAGCAAAGTTTTTAATCCTTACTATATTCCAAGATATCCATTTCTATACATGGCATGACAAGGTACAAGAAGGCATGCTGCAACCTTTTGGTTTTCTTTTTCTCTACATCCCAACAGCGTTATGTTTCCTGAGGTCATTGTGACTCTCCAAATTTCCCTAATTAAATGCCACTGGCATCCCGGAGGCAGATAGAAGGTGGATGGTTCTAAACACCCGTTTTCCCTCATAAATCTAAATTTACAAGTTGTTTGGTGTGGCCACTCAGCAACTTATTACAAGGTAGCCGGATATCTATATCTTCCTCACTCTCTCTGTCTCTCTCTTTGTCTCTGTCTCTGTCTCTGTCTCTGTCTCTCTCTCTCTCTCTCTCTCTCTCTCTCTCTCTGACTGGTGGTAGACAAATCTGGTGGCTGGAGAACAGCTGTTACAAAATGTCTACCTCTTTATGAGCCCAACAGGAGTTAACTCTCAGTAAAGCTGGTGTCCATATGAACTTAGAAGTTAGTATATTTATTTAGATATTTGGTCCTCTGATTCGATTTTAAACAACACTTTCAACTCCAAAAGAAAAGTGCCACTTGATACCTTATCATTGAAAAAGAATAGCTATCAGAATAAGAGAAATTAGTAGTTATTGCTTTAATATTTTTGGGAAAATGTCTTTGTCATAAACTAGGAATGTTACCTTAGACTTGTATTTTTGGAAAATCATGAGCGCTACTACCCTTGATGAAAGGAAATTTGTTCATGCTATGCCAACTTTCACATATCTTCACTCTAAATTTTTAAATGTATATGTTCCATCTTGTTTCAAGTTTTAGTTCTAGATTATTGGATCTGCTATGTGAAAATTTGGAATATTTAATAATGTGAACACTAACATTTGTGAGAGTTTTAGTTTATAGCTTACTAAACTAGACTCTTCTTCCATTTCTCCTTAGATTGTTATCACAGGATATTTTTCTGAAAATTTTTATTTAGAACATTTGATCCTGCATTGCATTTTTTACCCCTGTAAGGAAATTTAGTGACCGTTTAAACTCTCTTTTGATATCAGCTATATTCTTGGTGATTTGAAAATAACTAGAGACTACACATTCCTGCTGCGTCAGCCTATAATTATAGTCCTCTCTTCCCTCAAGTTTATCATTTCTGCTCAACTTCTTTACATTTCAGCTTCAGGTGTTAAAAAAATAACTAATAGTGTGATGATTCATCATTACTAATTTATATCATAACTATATCAGTGTAAAACTCCCCTTTTAGCTGTAGGCTATTTGTTAATTTCACAGCAAAGCTATAAATTTGTCTAAGAAGTAAAGGCAGTAAAGAGCTGTAGTTGGTCTCAGAAGATTAATAAATCTGTTAAAGCATATTTCAAATTCAATTGGGTATGGAAGCAATTAAAAGCATTAAGTTGTATATGATCATATTTGAGAGTGATAAATTAAAAAGTGGCAGATTTAGAGTATCTTTCATCATTGTTCCATGCATGATATCATTTAGGGACTTAATATTTTAAATAATTGTGATGGAAACTTACAGAATTTTTTTCTAGGTACTGATTATTTTCTGGATTTACACAATTGCAGTAAGCATTTGCTTTCAAGTAATACATTTTAGGCTTATAGTAGACCCTACATTGATGTCAATTTCCTTTGTGTTTTTTTTGTTGTTGTTGTACATTTTAATCTTATAAAAGATAGGTTTAATTTAATAGTATTTTCTTCCTTCATAAGCAAGAATTCAAACTATTCTTAGTAATCAATCAGCATTAATTTCTGAGGGAAAAATTAATGGGAAGTCACTTCGTTTATTCGACATAGTTCACTCTAATTTTGTTAGTAAATTTCAGCATTAATTATTTTATGCATTTTAATTTATCATCAATTTCCGTCTTCCTCTATCTGTTATATTTAGTTTATTCCTCTTCTCCTCTCATCTTTACTACTTTATTATTTTTCTATAAGCCCTCTATCTCACCAAATTGCTTATTTTATCTCGCCTTTGAAGTTCACTATACATTCACATTTACATAATTTCACTGCATTAACTAAAATTTATGTTTTATTTATTACATGGGAGGCAGACAAACAGAAAGAAATCTGAATTTTGGATCACTGTTAGAAATGTAATTGATACAAAACATCTGTTACAGATTTTGAATGTATATGGGAATAAGCCACTACATGGAAGTTTAAGGGCACATACTCTGAAAATGATGTTTTCTTTAGATGAAGAAGTTATTTTTCTGAAAATTTTTATTTAGAACATTTGATCCTGCATTGCATTTTTTTATTTTTAATTCAAAATTTTTAATTCATTTAATATATTTTTAAAGTTAGTTGATATTATTACTCAGGGTTATCCAGAGAAATAGTCAATAGGCCATACATCCTATTGATATATATAGATACAGATATATCCTATTAATATATATGCATGCATTTTATATATATGCATATATATGTATATGTGTGTATATATGTATGTGTGTATAGTGTATATATGTATGATATATATATATATATATATATATATATATATATATATGAGATATATGAGACAGGCAGACGGACAGAGAGTGGGATTTTAGGCAATTGAGTCACACAATTATGGAAGCTGGCAAGTCCACAATCAGTAGGGCAAGGCAACAGTCTGAAAATTCAGGTAAGAGCTGATGTTGCCATCTTGTATTCATAAATAACTGTGAAGACCAGACAGGCTGAAAATTCAAACAGGGTTTTTATGTTTTAGTCTTATGTTTTCACTCTTAAGAACTTCAGTTGACTGTATAAGGCCCACCATTAACATTATGAAGATTAATCTACTTTACTCAGAGTCTATAGATTTAAATATTAACACATCTTCAAAATATTTTCACAGCAACATTGAGGCTGGGTTTGACCAAAAAACTGGGTACTATAGCTAGCCAAGATGATGCCTAAAATTAACCATGAAACAGACCCTGTAATTATTTGTGATGATTCATCCAAGCAGCTACTGAGCAATGTAATTTTGAATCTGTGTCATATTTTTCTTCAAATTTTCATTCCAACCCTGGATCTGTTAAAATGTGTGCTCCCCTTCTATTAGTTTCAGAAGAGCTAGGTTCTCCAGCTTAAGCCTTGTAGGTCTCGTTAACCTGCATTGCTTTCCTATTTGATATCCTTATGGACTTAGAAAAGTTTTTTTGATTGGTCTTTCCCAAATCAATCTGGGGTGTAAAATATTAATCACAGATTGGGCCCATGTATTGCACTGGTTAACTTTTTGATTTTATAGTCCCATAACTTGAGTCACCGAATATTTACAAATATTAGAACTTGAACCCTTGAACATTAAATCGTAGAATCTCTAAATGTAGAAATGTCAGATTGAGTCCCTAAAAATCTTATGTTGCAGCCCCCTAACATGAAACCAGCAGAATATATCCATGTAGCAATGACTGGTGACTTTCTTAAGCTAACAATTTTGGGATTTAAAACATTTCTGTAAATACAGAATCTTATTTACTTGCCATAATCTTATGTACTTGCCATAATTTTAAATCAATTTAAGCTACAGTTTGATATAATCAATATTATAATTATAATATTATAATCAATATTAGAACTATTATTTGATATTGATTATACATATAACTAACTTTGGCTCAAGGGAATAAATTCAAATACAGAATATTATGTAGTGTGTTGGCTGTTATTGACTATGTTTTACAAGATATTACAAAAAAGGCACTCAAAAACAACTGCCTGATTTGGAAAGGGAAGATGATGGTAATAGAAAAGTTGCAGAAGTCTGAGGTGTTGCTATATTTGAAAAGCTGACACTCTTTAGCATTGCATAAAATTTTAAAATACAAAGTTCACTTTGCAGCCTGGAGCAATGATTAATTAAGGATATATCTTTCAAAGCGATTGTTAACACTTCTACATTGACCAAAGGGACACATTGCAAATATCAGATGAAGAATGAGGCTCTCCCACCAATGCCTTTTAACCCCGAGATATCTCCCCTTATATTTGAAAAAGAGGCAAAGAAGCAGCAATGTAGCAGATACAGAAAATGTCTAAAGACACAGTTGTGACTATTGTCATGGGGAATTAATGGCAATCAAATTAAATACAAGAAGCCAACTAGAGTTTTGAGATAGTGGTGATAGCTCAAATAAACACTAAGCTTGAACTAAAAAGAACCTGGGCTGAAAATGATCCTTGCACTCCTAGCTCTCTGGAGAGCGCAAATGGTAAAATCCACCTTACAGGGCAGAGTACCAATTCACAGACATTGGATGGATTTACAAATATGCCTAGATATGCCTGTATGGTTACACTTCTGTAAATGTACTTTTTTTCCCCCTTACCCTTTCTATAACCCTTTCTCAATTCATACTTATAGTTCTAAGTTTAACTCATACGATTTTCTTGCCTATAAATCATCTATTATCTCTCAAACAAAACTACTTCCTCTCTTCATGATTTTCTTACAAGACTCTTAGAATTTGTATAATAGTACATTACCTCATCATTGTTTATTTAATAACTTTCTTCTTGAGTACAATGTACCTTTGCATCTTCAGTGCCTGGTTTCTAATAAGTATTTTTCCAATAAATGAATGAAATAAATATTGTTCATCTAAAGTCATCTATCAGCACTTGAGCTTTTGCTTTTTAAACCTTGAACTATTCTTTCTGTATTATCAATGGCCTCTGAATTTTGGAAAGGCTGTGATTCAAGATGTAATTAAACATATGCCATAGTCTTTATGTTGTGTTAGTTGTATAATTAATTATTAATTCCATTATAGGAAATGAATATTTTCCTTAGAAAATATAGCCATAAAATAAGAAAACAACTTGTTTAGTGAGAGACCATGAATATTGGTAAATAACACAAATTTAGTCATGAAGAACTACTTAATATGTCATAGTAACTGCCAACAATTAGAGCTAGATTAAATATGACAATTCTCTCCTAACTCAGCTAATGAGTAAAATGATAGAAAGTCTTCAGATATACAGTCTGCAAAAATTAATTAGCAAACAGTGAAAAAATGTTATGCAAACATATTATTTCAGCTCAATTAATGGGGATTGCATTAAATTTGTATGTTGTTTTGGGTAATGTGGCCTTTTTAACTATGTCGAACATGAAATATCTTTTCATTTCCTTGTGTCTCTTCAATTTCTTTTAATAATGTCTTATAGTTTTCAGTATATAGATCCTTCACCTCCTTTATTATGTTTATACCTAAGTATTTTATTCTGTTAGCTGCAGTTGCAAAAGTAATTGCTTTGTTTGTTTGTTTCATTTTCTGAAATTTCATTGTTAGTATATAGAAAGGCAATGGATTTTTGTACATTGATTTTGTATTCTGCAACTATCCTGTATACTACTGTATTTGTTTAATGTTTCAACAGTTTTTAGTAAAGTCTTTAGGGTTTTCTGTATAAAGAATCATGTCGTCTGCAAAAAATGACAATTTTAATTCTTTATGCCCAGTTTGGATGCCTTTTATTTCTTTCTCTTCCTTGATTGCTCTGGCTGGGACTTTCAATATTATGCTCAATAACAGTAATGAAAGTGGGTATTCCTGTCTTAGTCCTGATCTTACAAAAAAAGCTTTCAGTTTTTTAACAATTAAGGATCATATTACCTAAGAGTTTGTCATGTATGGCCTTTTATTATGTTGAGGTACTTTTCCTTTTATACCCACTTTATTAAGTGTTTTAATCATAAATGGATGTTTTATCTTGGCAAATGCTTTTTTCTGCATCTATTGATATGATCATATAATTTTTATCCTTTATTTTGTTTATATGTTATATCACATTGATTGGTTTCCATATGTTGAACCATCCTTGTGCCCCTATATTGAACTTCACTTGACTGTGATGTATAATCTTTTTAATGTATTGCTGTGATTGATGAGTTGCTAGTGTTTTGTTATTTCTGTTTTTTTTAAGGATTTATGCATCTGTATTCATCAGAAATATTTGTCTGTAGTTTTCTTTTTTGTATGTTATTTTTACTAGGTTTTAGTATCAGGGCAATGTTGGCCTCAAACCATGAACCATGAATTAGGAAGTGTTTCTTCTTGTTCAATTTTTTGGAAGAGGTTGAGCAGAACAAGTATTAAATCATCTTTGTATGTTTGGTAGAATTCACTAGTGAATCCATTTGGTCCTCGGATTTTGCTAGTGGAAAGGTTTTGGATGATTGTTTCAATTTCCTTGCGTTAAATGGTTTTAGATTTTTCAGTTCTTCATGATTCAGTCTAGGAAGGTAATGTATTTCTAAGAACTCGTCCATTTATTCTAGGTTATTGAATTTGGTGGCTCATATTCCTTTGTAGTATTCTTGCATGGCCCTTTGTATTTCTGTGGCACCTGTCATAAATTCTCTTTAATTTTTTATTTTGTTTATTTGTGTCTTTTCTCTTTTTTCCTTAGTGAGTCTATTCAGGGTTTTGTTTTGTTTTTTCTTTTTTTTAAAGATTTATTGAGGAATAAATTATTGAGGGGAGGGAAACAGTGTTGGGGAATTGGGGAAGGGGAACAGACAAGTTGCTGTCCTTTTGTTCTTCAGTCTAGTTGTGGAGGACATTGCTTCACTGGCCCATGTTGGTACCATCATTGAGCTCTTCCAGGGTGAGGCAGTCACCTCACCATCCTCTGGACGGCCGCTCATGGCAGCTCACGGTAGCCCAGCTCCAGGTCGAACTGTTGTTCACTATCTTAGCTGTAGAGGGCGCAGTGTCACTGGCCCATTTGGGATCCGAACCGGGGCCCTGCTGCTCACAGCTGGTGTCCCAAGCCAACACTTAACCAACACACCACTTGGCAGGCCCTGGGATTTGTTAAATTATTAATCTTCCCAAAGAACCAGCTCTTTGTTGCATTGTTTTTGTTGTCATTTTGTTCTCTATTTTAATTCTGTTCTAATTTCAATTATTTCCTTCTGCTGACTTTAGGTTTCATTTGTTCTTCTTTTTTCTAGTTTTTTGAGATGTAATGTTAGGTTGTTTATTTGTGATTTTTCTTATTTTTTGAGATAGATCTGTAATGATTTAAATTTCCCTCTTAAAACTGCATTTGCTGCATCTAGATAATGCTGATACAATTATTTCCATTCTCATTTGTTTCTATGTATGTTTTGATCTCTTCTTTGACCCCATCATTGTTTGGTGGCACATTGTTTAATCTCCACATATTTGTGGTTTTTCCAGCTATCTTTGGAAGTTCACCTCCAATCTCAGAGCATTATGATCAGAGAATATGCTTGATATGATTTTAATCTTCTTAAACTTGCTGAGGTTAGTTTTGTGTTCTAACAGATAGTCTATCCTTGAGAATGTTCTATGTGCAAAAAAAAAAAAGGAAATGTATAGTCTGGTATTCTAGGATGTAAAGTTCTGTATGAATGCCAATTTCCTTATTGATTTTCTTTTTGGATGATCTATCCATAGCTTTCAATGGCATATTTAGGTCCCCTATTATAGTTGTTTTTGTCTGTTTCTCCCTTTAGTTCTGTTACTAGTTGCTTTATATATTTTGGCGCTCTCTGATTGGGAGCATATGCCAGGAATGTCAAAAAAATGTATACAAGTGGACACTTTGGTCAACATCGCTCAAGCTGTAGCTCATCATAATCAGAAGTGTCTGGACACTGATGGAAACCACTTTGGGCACCTCTTTAACTGTAAATGTCAAATGTGACTTGTATTCACCTTTTGATAACGGTATATATTGAGTGTTACAATTTTAATACAGTTTTCCCTTCTTAAAATGTGTAAACATTTTTTGGTACCTTCTGTATATTGATAAGTGTTATGTCTTCTTGTTGTGTTGTCCCTTTATCACTCTAAAATGCCCATCTTTGTCTCTTGTTACCTTTTTTTATTGTGAAGTCTGTTTTTTCAGATATAAGTGTGACTACATGCAGTTTTCTCTGGATGCCATTTACTTGTAATATTGTTTTCCACCTTTTCACTTTGAGTCTTTATGTGCCCTTGTAACTGAGATGTGTCTTTTGAAAGCAGCATATAGTTGGATTTTGTTTTTTGATTTAATCTTCTACTGTGTGACGTTTTATTGGTGAGTTCATTCCATTTACATTTAGGGTGATTACTAAAATATGAGGATTTTCTATGGCTATTTTACCTTTTGTTTTCTGGTATCTTCTATGATTTTTTTCCTCTGTTTCCTCTTTCTTTTTATGTTATATGTCTCGGTTCTAGATTTTTTTTTGAGTGGCTACCATTATGTTTATGCACATTCAACACTTTACCTCTCTCCTTTTATGTTTTTGTTGTGATAAACTATCCCTACGCATGCTGTATGTTCATTTCTGAGTTGCAGTATCAAATTGTCTTCTATTATTTTTTTTCTTTTCATAGGTTTTTATCTCCTTTACCATTTATGTTATGTTTAAATGTATTGTGCCCTATTCTATATGGGGTAGCCATTTCCTGCTTCTGTCTGTCTGTTACTAATCTTACTCATAGTTTTTTTATCCTTTTTTTTTTTGTTTGTTTCAGGTTGAATAGCTTCCTTCAGTATTTCCTTCAGGCATGAAGTAGAAAATTCTCTCAGCTTCTGTATGTCTGGGAAGGCCTTTATTTCTCCTTCATATCTAAAAGATAACTTTGCTGGATATATTATTTATGACTGGTAATTTCTCTCTTTCAATAGTTTGAATATTTGATTCCACTCCCTCCTAGCTCACAGAGTTTCTGCTGAAAAATGTGATGATAATCTAATGGGCTTTCTTTTATAGGTTACTGTCTTATTTTCCCTGTCTGTCCTGGGTATTCTTTCTTTGTCATTAATTTTTGACAGCTTCAATATAATGTGCCTTGGAGAATGTTAGGATTGAGGTAATTAGATGTTCTGTTTGCTTCTTGGATTGGAGGATCCAGTTCTTTCCATAGGTTTGGGAAGTTCTCATCAACTACTTGTTTGAATAGATTCTCTGTTCCTTCTCCCTCTCTTCTCCTTCTGGTATACCAATTATTTTTAAGTTGTTGCTTTTTCTGATGGAGTCAGAGAGTTCTTATAGAGTTCTCTCATTTCTTCTAATTCTCATGTCCCTCTCTCCTTTTGTGTGTCTGTGTCATTTCCAGGTTTCTATCTTTAATATCACTAATTCTTTCCTCCATCTAGTCAGCTCTATTTCCGAGGCTTGCTATTTCATTCTTCATCTCGTTTATTGAGTTCTTCAGCTCCACAATTTATATGTGGTTCTTTTTTAAAACTTCAATCTATTTGGTATAATATTAATTTTGTGCATTGATTTTAATCTGAGTTCACCAAACTGCCTACCTGAGTTTTTTTACATCTTGTTGAGTTTTTTCAGAACTGCAATCTTGAATATTCTGTCATTTAACTTACGTATTTCTATGTCTTTAATATTATTTTCTGGGGATTTTCCATTTTCTTGCTGAGCACGCAAGTTACCTTGATTATTCATAGTAATTGACGAGTGATTTCTCTTCCTAGGCAATTATGGGAGTCAATTTTTTGTCAAGTTGATATGAAGAGATCTTTCTTTTGTTTTCTAGTATGTGGTGCTGGAGTGTTTTATTTTCTCTTGCCCTGCTCAGGCTTCCTGTGGTGGACTATTTCCTGGGGAGGTGGACATCTCCCCTGTCTCAGGGCACCACCCTGTGGGCGGATGTGG
This sequence comes from Hipposideros armiger, assembly GCF_001890085.2. Taxonomy (NCBI): domain Eukaryota; kingdom Metazoa; phylum Chordata; class Mammalia; order Chiroptera; family Hipposideridae; genus Hipposideros; species Hipposideros armiger. The sequence goes on along the minus strand of NW_017732004.1, from coordinate 637,909 downwards.
TGGGAGTGGAATTCTGAGCCCCTGAAATCCCAGTGATCCTCCTGCAGCCAGAGGAGAGCTGTGAGATTCAGCAGCACTGGGTGCTCCCTTTGAGACTAGATGCAAAAGATTGAGGCACAGTGAGTGGGGAGAGGTGGCTAGTGTGTTGGGTCTTTATTCTTCTCCAAGTAACGGTAACTGAGAGGCCACAGCTTGTTGCCCTTAAAGCTCCTCTTTTGTCACTGGAATTAGCCACAGTGTGTGTTTGCTACTCAAGAATGATCTCTCCTTCTCAGTACTGTAGACATCCTGCTCTTTAATATGATACCGATATTATTTTTTCTGGGTTACACTGCTAGCACTGGGAGGGTGTGGGGGAGGCGAGCTTTAGGAGGTAGAGGAAGGCAGCCAGACTCTGTGACTTGGTTTTCTACCTGGCAGTGAGGACTATTAGACCATAGTTGTCACACTTCTGTATTTGGTCTCTGCCCCAAGGTCTCTGACCTGATCGCTGGGCTCAGGCAGGATTGCTCAGGGCCGCAGAAAGTGCACCTGCCATCTCAATCTTCTCTTCTCTTGGGACTACAGTGAGCTCCAGGCTGCATCTCAAGGCCCCTATCACTGCACTTCTCCCTTCCCTCCTCACCTATTTGCCCTGATTTGCCCACCTTCATATTTTTTGATGCACAGATCTCCCAGACTGTTTGTGTGTTGTATAGAGAATACTTTGTTGAATTATGGCTGTTCAACTTGTAACTTTAAGGCGAGAGATCAAGGAAGACCCTTTACGCCACTGTGTTTCTGATGTCACAAAATCTACACTTTAAAGGTGCTGACAGCAAGGCTCAGAAGGGAATAATGAATAAATTACTTGAGACTGGAGAAAGTGATATTTTTGTTATGTTTTAGCAGAAAACAGGAAAATCATGTCCTGCAGTTATGTGAAAAGCAGAACTTGGCAAATGATAAATTTAGATATTTATCTGAGAATAATTCGAAGGAAAGTATTGAAGGATACATCCTGGATTCTACTTCTTTATATTAAAATGCTAGAAGAGTGATAAATTGAGAGATGGATTATTAAACAAAATGAGACCAGGATTTAATGCCTTAGAGAATCCTTATTTTACCCAGATGGCAAAAGTCTTTAAAAAGACCTTCTAAAAGTATGGCATAGAGAAAGAATACCCTAAGGTATTGTTATACAACCTCTTATAAACCTAGAAAGATAAAAATATCAGTATTTAGTTACACAAAGCCTCCTTTAAGAATCTATGGATGTTCCCAATGAATCTTCTTCACCAAACAAGAGAGCTTCTAGGAAGCATAAGGGTGTTACCTCTTAGCTAACCCAGCAGGAAAAAAAAAAAAATCTCACAGTGACATCCAAGAAAGACCCACATGGTTCTTGAGAAAATTACACAAGCAGAAATAATGCCAACCTAGAGGTAAAGGACAGTTATAATGCCAAAAGAAAAAAAAAAAGGCGGGGGGATTGTTAAAACCCCTAATTTACTGGCAGGAAGCAGTATGATAAAAAGCACTCAACTGCAACTACGCGTTGCCTTTTGTGAAAAAGGAAGGGTGACTCAAAAGGAGAAAACAACCTACTGGAGAGCTTAATATTGATATTGAAATTGATATATGTGTAGTAGATGAATTACTTTATAATATCTATATTTATGTAGTTATGGGATTGAGTTCTTGTTCTCTTATATTCCCTTTGGATGTGAACTTCAGTAAATATTATAATGCTTATGAGACTTGCTTTTCTTACCTCAGAATAGAGACCATTTGCATGCTTGTAAGGATTAAATTAAATCTGATGTACATATGACTTAGAGATGGATTCATGCTGGGCATTCAAATTCACCTGTTACTGATTGCTTTATTCCTCCAAGTGATTATTTTACAGAGACATATGGAGATTCATATTTCCAGAATTGACAAATAAAAACCCAGGAAACAATTTAAAAGGGTGTGGAACAAAAGAGCAAGTATTAACATATTTAATGCATGATTTTTTTTAATATATTAATTTTTAATAGATGGATGACTTGTTAATATTTCATCAATCTCTGATGTTATATTTAGCTTATCTGAGAATTGTGATTTAAAAATGTCTGTGAGATACTATAAGACTGCTAAAAACATTGTTTAATCATATAGAGACATATATAACAAATATTTTTATATCCAAAAAAAATATCAAGTTTAAAAGCATACTTTCAGACAAAATATGTATGTATATGAAGTTCATTCTTTTTCACTTACTCTTAATTTAATGGAATACTTTTTCTACAAATTACTCAAAGATATATCACTGATGCAGAAATATAGTTAGTGAATATTACAAAAAAACTTAAATAACAAATAATTGTTTACATAGTATGAGACATTTTCTGAAATATACATTTTAATAAAAAATCATATTTTACATGCAGTTTATCAAATGTTTGACTTGTGACATAACCTTTTGGCTATATTTGTAAGTGAAAGAATAATATATAGTTATATATTATATCTTCTAAAAATCAATTGGTGCCCATAAGTCTTCATTATGATTTATAGACAATGTTTGAGTTTATATAGTAAGTGTTTTGATATATGGATGAAATCTCAAAATTGATACCTTAGTCCTTCTTTCAAATCTGAATGTCCTTATTATGCTAAATTATTATTATAGTTGAAAAAATATTTTATATAAAGAATATATGTCAGAAAATGGATATCTCTTATATGTAGTTATTTACAGATATATTATTTATCAATATATTACTTTAATTGTATTAAATATATATAACTAATTTATGTTATGTTTATTGAAAATAACTATTTAATTTAATCCTTACAAGCATACAAAGTATCTTAAATAAAATAGAAATTTGATGACATCATCAATAGCAGATATGTAGATGACTAAAATTCTTCATTTATGAATTAACTCAATTCATATATGTCATGTTAGACATGCACGCATGTAATGATAAACTTATAGCTCCTTGAAAGAAAAGAGAATGCTTTTTTTTTTGAGAATGCTTTTTATCTTTGTTCCTACAACATTATCTTTATAACTTGATTAAAAAAAAAGTGGTGTCAATAAATGAAGAAATTATGAGTGAATAAATAGGTAGAAATTAAATGCATTGAGTTTAGTTAGCAGAATGTACATAGCCACAGATAATTGCAAATACATTCCATGGAAGATACACTTGTATGTGTATGATCACCTAAAATTGCACTGGGATGAGAGGAGATTTAATTAAGAGAAGTGCTTAAAACTAAGGTGATAGGGTAGACCATTTAAGGATAAATAAAGTTTTAATGAAGGTAAATGACTATTCCAGTGGAATGAACAACCTATGCAAATTCACGGACTACTGACAGAGTAAGGTATATTCCCTGATTGTGAAAAGTGAGATATGAGTAGGAGAGGGATAGACAATGAAACAGAAATACTTCAGGATTCTAAAGAATGGATGGCACCATGAAATGTGGATGGTAAGGTTTAGGTTGTAGAGAGTGAGTCTGTTGATGAAGAGTTTAAAGTAGAATTGTTACCTGCTTGGATCTACTTTAAAACAAACAAACAAACAAACAAAAAACTTCATTCTGCTGATAAGACAGTCTGAAGAATAATGAAGTAGTAGTCAGGGGAAAATCCTCCCAAGTGTCTTATATTTTCCCCTTACTACTCTTCAGATAGTCCTATGTGCAGAATTAAGATTTTTTTTAAAGCATATCAAAACACCTGATGTGATATACAGATGATGTATTATACAATTTTACACTTAAAACATGTATAATTTTACTAACCAAAGTCACCCCAATAAATTAAATGAAAACGAAAAAAGAAAACAAAGCGAAACTTGGTGTAAATATTCAAATTAAGGGACAATAGGAACTTGGGCTACTGAAATAGATAGAAAGATGGTTATACATTCATATGGGGGATAATAGTTAAAAGGTCAGAAAAAGATGAAATACATTTGAAATTGGTTAATTTAATCATTTCAAGTGTGCTTATTGTTGCAAAACAACATAAATGTATTTAACACCACTGAGCTAGACACTTAAAAATGGTTAAGACAGTACTTTTTTATGTTATGTGTTAAAATACAATTAAAAAAATATGCTTGCCAAGGGCCACTTCTCAGTAAAGGTTTTACTGAATGTATGAGTCAGAATATGAAAAAAACAAAACAAAAACAAAACAACAAAAAAAACAAATTAAGTCAAACTTAGCAAAGTACCTGTATTTATTATTTATGGGATTACCAAGGTGATTAAAATAGCAATGCCCTTGAGGGGGTGTTTAGAACCACTGAAGAGCATCTGAAGCTCACGTATATAATTCAGTGTTGTTATTGTTTTAGTTCTATTTTAAGCAAAAAAAAAAAATTAGGAAGAGAACCACATTTTATAACTGAATTATTTCAACTGAACTGATAGGAGCAGCTCAACGTGAGGCAAGAAAAATCACTCCTGGGGTTCAGAATTTCCATATTAAATATGGGCACTCCTGGATCAAATGTTTAAATTCTCTAAGAAGCTATAAAATATTAAGGAGTGTATGAGGCAAGAGTTTATTTTTTATCCTTGAATGGAAAACATAATTGTATTGGAAGGAGGAGGATGGGTGATAAGTAGTTTATCTGTGATAAACATAGTGTATTGTTTCTTTAATTTTAAAATGAATTGACAGACTTTTAATCTTTCTCAGTATGTTCTGGAAGATGATGCTTTGTTTATCTGGCTTTTAAAAAAAATAAATCAACAGCACACTAACATTTCTTAGAGAAAAACTGTTCCAGCTGAAAATAGCACTATAGAAAGCAACTGGCCAGGTTGTGTCATTATGAGTTACAGCCACACCTCTATACTAGTGCTGTTTCCCTACAATCACTGCAATGAATTACAGTAATACATTCAATCCTGATAAATGATCTACTCAGCTTCTGCTTAAATTAAACTGACTGCAATCCAGATGAGTGCAGCTACCTATTAACGCTGGGCCCACCATTTCTTGTCTCTATCCTGGTGAATTATGGAATGGTAGCCCTAGCTTTCTGCATTGATTAACATTGCTGCTACAGCTTTTTCACAGATCAATGTTCAAGAGCAATGAAAAGTAGGCTCAAACATTCCGCTGCCACATTTAATGCTGTCATTGTAAAATAAATGTGTAGTGTTTAAAATCAAATCTTATAAATAACTCTAGACATAGCCAGGCTGCAAAGTATTAATCATTAATTTCTTTTACCATTACTATCTTTTTTTCCTACCACTATGAAGATAACAGTCAAAAATGTCAGTCCAGATACCTAAAGAGTTATGACTGCCTTTTTTCATAACGTATCTTTGACTTTTTCTTGAGGGCCTAAGAAATACTCTTAAGTTGGATGTTTCTGCGTATTCCATAATTTCAGTTTGAAATCCGTCTGTTGTATTGTATTTAATTTTTCTTGGAATGTGTGAAATACATTTTATATATACATACAGAGGGTGCCAAAAATATATATACACATTTTAAGAAAGGAAAATTGTATTAAAATTGTAATAATACTCAATATATAACCATAACAAAAGATGAATATGGGTCAGGTCTGACTTCTGCAATTACAAGAGGTGCTTAAAGTGATTACCATCAGTGTCAAGATGCTTCTGATTATGGCGAACTACTGCTTGGGCAACATTGACAAAATGTCCACTTGTATATATATTTTTGGCACCCCCGGTATGTAGAATATACTACAGCAGTTAGGAGATTTGAAAACCCTAGTCAAACTCAGTGAAACACTGTTACCTCTTGACAAAATAATGTTGTTGTTCTTTTTTAAATGAGATGGAATCACTATCATATTTTTATTTTTTCCCTTGATTTGCAGGAAGCTTAGAACTAAATGAGTTTCTTAAACATTTAACAACAAAAGTGAAGATTAGTTGTGTAGTTATTTTCCACTGTTTTGTATTTTAGTTGTTCACCTTTATATATTCACCTCAAAGACACCTCAAATTCAAAACAGAGCATGTTGATATAAGATATTGTAATTTTGTAAGTTATAAATAGCTTTTGTTAGAAATGCATTATTTCTACACAGGATAAAGGTTACTTATAATTTAAAGTATATTACTATAATACCAAAGTAATAGTATATCTTAACATTGGAAATTATCCTGTGATATATATATAATTTATTCCAAATTATTTTTCTGAGAGCTGTCCAAATGATTGGAGAATAAAAATAAGTATAGTTAAACCTTGAACAACACAGTCTGAACTATGTAGATACACTTATATGCCTTTATTTCAATAAATATTTTAACTATATATTTTTCTTCCTTATGACATTCTTAATAACATTTTCTTTTCTCTAGTTTACTATATTGTGAGAATACAGTATATAATATATATAACATACAAAATATGTGTTAATTGACAGTTTATGTTATCAATAAAGTTTATGGTCAACAATAGGCTATTACTACAATAGTACATATGGGGGGAATCCAAACGTATGTGCAAATTTTTGACAGCACAGGGGTTGGCACCCTTACCTTCATGTTATTCAAAAGTCAACTA